>NC_065446.1:70559361-70686861 GCF_917563875.1 Diabrotica virgifera virgifera | reverse complement strand
TGGAAAGAAAGATTGCGGAAATCAATACGCAACAAAATGTCGGAGAAAGAAGAGAAATGGTTATACATAGCACAGATGACGTGAAGATAAGGTTTGGCGGGGATGTAAGAAGATTACACCCAGTGCCGTTCATAAATAGCCTGAAAAAGAAAATACAGCACATCGGAAATTTCGAAACAGCAAAAGAAACTATCAGAAACCATCTCAAAAATGAAGCAAGCCTATGGTTCGATTGCAAAGAAGAAGAATTTGACAGTTGGCAACAATTTGAACAAAAGTTTTTGAATTATTTCTGGGGAAAAGCCCAACAATTGGAAATTAACAAGGAATTGCAAAATGGGAAATACAATGATAGGATGGGTATATCAGAAAGGACATATGCATTACAAATTTACTATAACGCAAAACATTTACAATATAATTACTCATCGGAACAATTAGTCGAACTGATTGCAAGACATTTCGAGGAAACGCTGGAAGACCATATCACATTGCAAAATTACAAAGACATAGATAGTTTATGCCAATTCCTACAAATAAGAGAATCACGTCTAAGAGAAAGAAAATCAAGAAGGTCGCGAGAAGATTACAGGCCCCGAGAAACACAAGATTACAGAGATAGAAATCAAAATAGGAGGGACTATACAAGACGAGATTTTAATCCCAGAAGGGAAAACGAAAATAGAGACAACGGAAGAGGAAATTATGAACAAAGAAATAGGCAATGGAATGAGGATAGAAATCGAGAATACCAGAATAGAAACACCACACGCTCAAATCAAGAAAACAGAA
Source organism: Diabrotica virgifera virgifera (assembly GCF_917563875.1). Lineage (NCBI taxonomy): Eukaryota > Metazoa > Arthropoda > Insecta > Coleoptera > Chrysomelidae > Diabrotica > Diabrotica virgifera. Next base: position 70,686,069 of record NC_065446.1, on the reverse strand, counting down.
ATAATGGTAGACAAAATGAACAGGGATATCGAGAAAACCGAAACAGATCCGACAGACCAAGAGAAAATAGAAGAGAAGTAAATAATACCCAGACAGATGAATATGACGGAGAGAGACAGTATGACGAAAATATAAACAACGATGAGCAACCGGCGTATTTTCACGACGGCGCTCACTAAAAACCAAAAATCAAACAGGAATCTTTTGTCACCCCAAGGAGTTTATTAAATTGGCAAGAAACAACGAAAAGAAAAATGGAGTTAATTTAAAATTTGTGGATGGATTTATCAACGAGAAACCAATTAAAATTATGATAGACACTGGATCTGAAATAACATTGGTCAATAGAAAACTAATAGAAGAAGTTAACTTAACAAATTTAATTTACAAAATACCTAGGGTAAATTTAGTGGGCGCAAACAAACGGACATTGGCAACTATAAATGAAGGCATACGAGTAATGGTACGACTGGGTAAGAATATGTATGCACTACAATGTGTAATAATGCCAAACATGTCACATGACATGATAGTAGGAGTTGACGAATTGGCAGAAAAACATGTAGTGATAGATTTTAAAAATAATACGATGAAACTAACAGAAGAAAAAGAAAAAGAACAGGACAAGGAACATGAGAAACAAAATACGGACGAATCAGGTAAAGAACAAACAGTGGAAATGAATTTGGCAGCGAAGCAAGGACAAAGAAAAAAAAGGAGAAAAGGTCAGAAAAAGATAAAAGAAAATGAAACCTGTGGCTCCTCAAAAGAAGAGTTGAGCCCAGAAGAAGAAAATTTGGGAGTATCAGAAACAAAGGAAACCTGGGATTCCTCAAAAGAAGAGACGAGCTCAGGAGAAGAAGAAATAAAGCAAAAAAATGAAAGTGAAAAGAATATGATTGAAACAGTCGTATTTGAAGAGGAGGTATATGCAAACGAGGATGCAGAATGCACGGTAAACATGCGTGAAGAATCTGAGGAAAAAGACAGAAGATTGATATGGGAAAAAGGGAAAGACAACATAATAGCCGACACTCTAACACAGGATGAGGACACTGAAAATAAGGAAACAATTACTCTACAGGTGGGACTAATTAGAGTAATACAAGAAGAAGGGGTATAAGACGTAGATTAAAGTAAGGAAATATACAGGGAGTTGGTTTTGCCTCGAGAAAATTTATTTAAAAATGCAGATAAATTTTATCGAATACAAGGCGGGGATTTGTTATATTTCTATTTGATATGAAAATTAAAATTTGATAATTATAAACAGAATTCAATTTAATATAAAATATTTTCAATTTTCTTAACCACGGGCATATAAATTTAGAACAACCTGTATACAACAAATTGTTATATTTAATTTTAAGAAGTGATTAAATAAGACTCAAGTGAAATCGTTAATAGGTCATTATCGTTGTTCGCGGAAGGATCGATCATTAGCCGATGCTAAATAAGACTAAGTGGAAATAGAGAATAGGTCATTAAAATTTGTATATAGTAGAAAGTAATTTTAGAATGGGAATTAACTATTTTCTTTGAAATCCATTAAGCATATTTAGAAAGTTTAAAAATTGGTTTTGAGGAATACTGCGAATGAGAGTTGGTGGTGGAAGTTTGATTTGTGAATCTGGAAGGGATATTTAGAAAGTAGGGGAATGAATGACAAATAGAGATCAGAATGTTTTGAGCTGTCGAGAAGTGAAGTCGAGTAGTAGACGGTAGTGTTCGAGGAGTGAGAAAGCCGGTGTGGTTCCGTGAGTGTGGAGTATCTATCGTGGAACGAGAAGTAGGCCAGGTCGAGAGTAAAAGAACCTCCTTGAGCCCAGAGTGTCCCGGTAGCTGATAGCAGTTTCGAAAAAGGTAGAACACAGCATCACGACAAAAGCAGGAACGAGAGCTATTCGAGCTAGTTTTTCAAAGGAGAACATCACTGGAAGCCAGGACGAGGTTTGATCGCAGCCAAGGATAGCAGGAAAGGGTTTTGTGTGAGGACATTTTCAGTTCACCAGGAAAAGGTCAGTCTCATTTGTTTGGACATGAATGTATGGGTTTTCGTATTATATTCCACATAAAATGAATAACATAATCAATAATATCAGAAAAGCTTCATCAAACTTAAATAGAGTTGTTCCTAATAACTCCTAATAGTTAAATGTTAATAAAAACTTTCAATTGAAAACCAAAAGGAAATAAGATTCCCATTTGTAAATGTTATGTTTAAGAATAATAAGAAATAGCAAATATTAAGCATTGATTGCCTTTTTAAATAAAATAAAAAATATTTTGATTATAATTGTAACCCATATGTGTATTTTTTTTACTCTTTTCTTGTCTATCCCGATTAGGAACCATTAAGAAATATTTAGAAGCCACGGAAGTAAGTAATTAATTTATAATTCGCCCTGAGATTGAAAACATATTGATATGTGATTTGGTTAATTAATTAGATTAGTATTAATACATTGATTAAATTAAGTAACATATAAGAATATTATCTCATATCAATAATCAAGATCACAACAATATATATATATATATATATATATATATATATATATATATATATATATATATGTAAAATATTATACGGGAAATAAATATTCTACCTTCGTCTGTTCTGAGAGCTTGGCTGATGAGCTGTAGACAGCGAAAACGTTCCCAAGATGGCAGCACAGACGAAGGTAGAATATTTATTTCCCGTATAATATTTTACATACATATATATATATATATATATATATATATATATATATATATATATAACTTTCTACTTTTTAAAAAGTATGAAAATAATATGTAAAATATTATACGGGAAATAAATATTCTACCTTCGTCTGTGCTGCCATCTTGGGAACGTTTTCGCTGTCTACAGCTCATCAGCCAAGCTCTCAGAAGTACAAGCCTGTCATGTAGACAGCGAAAACGTTCCCAAGATGGCAGCACAGACGAAGGTAGAATATTTATTTCCCGTATAATATTTTACATATTATTTTCATACTTTTTAAAAAGTAGAAAGTTGCGATTATTTCCTGCTTGTTTGACGCCGTAGGTATTTTTCAATAAATACCAGGTGACATCTCGTGGCCTCAAAGTAGAGGCACAGATCGGTTTCGTACCGAAACGAGCAAGGTAGGTTGCTTCTAACTAACTCAGATTGCGCTAGTCCCATAAGGACTGCATGGCTGTCTTACGGCCTCGGGTATACGGAGGAAATATTCTACATCTTCGTCTGTTCTGAGAGCTTGGCTGATGAGCTGTAGACAGCGAAAACGTTCCCAAGATGGCAGCACAGACGAAGGTAGAATATTTATTTCCCGTATAATATTTTACATATTATTTTCATACTTTTTAAAAAGTAGAAAGTTGCGATAAATATTCTACCTTCGTCTGTGCTGCCATCTTGGGAACGTTTTCGCTCTCTACAGCTCATCAGCCAAGCTCTCAGATGTAGAATAGAAGATGTAGAATATTTCTATTCTACATCTTCGTCTGTTCTGAGAGCTTGGCTGATGAGCTGTAGACAGCGAAAACGTTCCCAAGATGGCAGCACAGACGAAGGTAGAATATTTATTTCCCGTATAATATTTTACATATATATATATATATATATATATATATATATATATATATATATATATATATATATATATATATATATATATATATACATCCCGCTATTAAATTGGCATCTTTTCACGTTGCAGTCATTTGGCATCACCTAGAAATGCTATCATTTTCTAGGTATAATCCGTGAATGTTCGCTTAGTACACTTCTTTAAGCTTGGCACCGTTGTCGGATTTTCAGTAATCCGATTTATTTATATATTTTATTCCTTACACTATAACGACAATTTGACCCCCGTAGGTCAAAAACATTGCTTAAACATCACTTTGGCAACAACAGGATGTTGCCAAGATATACATTTTTACGGAAAAGACAGTACCTAGTTAGATACATAATATCGATCGCTTCACGTTACAAGTCTTCCACTCGCACTCAGGTAAAAACCAGTTGTAGGCTCTTTTGTCTGAACGGGTCCCTGAATGAGTTTAATAATTCACTTTTATTGTGTATTTTGTTTCGTTTAGTTGAAATATCAGATTTTGTTTGTAACGAATTTCATAATAGATATTTAAATTATTTTTTTGTTAACAAAAACAAATTTTAAAGTTTGACATTTGAAAAATTAATTTTATATTGCCATTTTCATGACATGGTCAATGGTTAATTGCATTTATAATAATTTAATGGGTCATTGCGAAACAATATACAGTGCGTCCATAAAGTAACGCATAAATTCATTATTTCACAAACCGGACACTTTCAGGAAAAATACCGAAACAGGTCGATTTTTATTTTTAAATTACAATTTATTGGCATACATATCATACTAGTGACGTCATCCATCTGGGCGTGATGACGTAATCGTTGATTTTTTTAAATAAGAATAAAGGGCATGTAATAGCTCATTTGAAAGGGTATGTAATTCTCTATTCAATAATATAATTGTTAATATAATTATTTATACAGGGTGTCCAAAAAATGTTATTTAAATTAAATTAATTGGTATAAAAAGATGAATGTATGTAATTTGTTTAATTCTAAATATATTTTATTGGTGCCAGCAAACATAAAAATGTTTTATTTAAAACCTAAATATTGATTTTCGCTTAAGCGTAATCTTAAACTTCCAAGAGGCAGGTGGATGGCAGCTCTAACATTTAATTTTCTGACAAAAGTAAAACGAATTTTGAATTAAATAAGTTACATTCATTTTTCTTTTTGTCTCAATTAATTTAATTAAAGAATTCTTTTTGGACACCCTGTATATATAATTATGTTATTGTTTGTATTAGTAAATAGAGAATTAAATACCCTTTCAAATGAGCTATCACATGACCCCTATTCTCATTTAAAAAATTCATCGATTACGTTATCAAGCCCAGATGGATGACATCACTAGTATGATATGTAATATGCCAAAAAATTGTAATTTAAAAATAAAAATCGACCTGTTTCGAAAATTTTCCTTAAAGTCGCCGGTTTACGAAATAATGAAATTATGCGTTACTTTATGGAAGCACTGTATGTTACAATGTGTAAATTTTTCAGGAAACGTAAAAATCTTTCCATTAGTAGTTAGAGATTCTGATAGTAATACTATATTTTATATAAGTATTATGGGTTATAAATGCATCTATTAGGTCTGGATCCCGCGTATGAAAAAAAAGTTGATTAATAGCAAGCTGAAAATTTGTTAATAGCTTAAGGGTGTTTAGTCGGATAAACTTTTATATATGGGAACACTGAAACAGGGGCAGTTTTAATTGTGAAACAGGTTGAAAATTTGGAACGGTCACACCACGAAAACGGCACATTTATTTTGTCCGACATAACAGACTTAAACTCTCCGAATAGAGATTAAACTCTCATGCAAAAATTAGACTGCTATTTATCACCTGTCATAATTCCTGTCATTTGACATATTCTACATGCTCTACTCATTAAAAGGCCCATTTGGTGATAAATAGCAGTCTAATTTTTGCATGAGAGTTTAATCTCTGTTCGAAGAGTTTAAGTCTGTTCTGTCGGACAAAATACATGTGCCGTTTTCGTGGTGTGACCGTTTCAAATTTTTAACCTGTTCCAAAATTAAAACTGCCCCTGTTCCAGTGTTCCCATATATCAAAGTTTATCCGACTAGACACCCTTAAGCTATTAACAAATTTTCAGCTTGCTATTAATCAACTTTTTTTTCATACGCGGGATCCAGACCTATATCTGAAAGACCAAAAAAGTTTAAATGTTGCTTATTTTTTTGATATTATGTTTTAAAGTTTGTGGACTTATGTTGTTTTCGAAATGAAACCATAATTGGTAAAGTTTTTTCTTTATTCTCAACAAGAAACAGTCATGATACGGACAACGCACACATCTTATGGAAAATATAATGTCACTCAAATTCAATAAAATTTATACGAATAGATCCGTTTTAATTTACCGATCAAATCTTATCATTGCGCCAACTCTTAATTATGATTAATTACGGCGCAAATTGCAATTAAAGTTTATCGAAATCACATTTTTGGAGTCCATAAAGTGTTAAAAGTGTTAAAGTTACAATCATTATTGCTCCGAGTGCTATTCATAAGAGCTTAAATCCCGCTGGGCCTAAGCGGATTAGTGAAACTAATCCGCTGATTTATGGAGTACCGAAAATCTGGGTAGTTTAAAATATTTTTTCTCTCTCTAACTTATGTACCTACCCATTTGATTTCAGATTTATTTGTATCAATTTCTGCTCTTATTTTTGAAAATAGAGAGTTGGCGCAATGATAAGATTTGATCGGTAAATTAAAACGGATCTATTCGTATAAATTTTATTGAATTTGAGTGACATTATATTTTCCATAAGATGTGTGCGTTGTTTTCGAAATGAAACCATAATTGGTGAAGTTTTTTCTTTATTCTCAACAAGAAACAGTCATAATACGTAGAAATTTATACTAAATTTAAAATCCAGATTCAGTAGAAATAAACAAACCAAGACACGTTAAATGCTACTAGGAGCACTCCCGAATCATAATTATTTACAATGTATTGTTATATTTCTATTTGATATGAAAATTAAATTTTGATGGTTGTAAACAGGATTCAATTTAATATAAAATATTTTCAATTTTCTCAACCACGGGCATATAAATTTAGAACACCCTGTATACAACAAATTGTTATATTTAATTTTAAGAAGTGATTAGACGGAACTCGGGACAGTGCGCTTAAAATAAACAAAGTGAATGACGCGTACCATTATCGTTCTTCTCGGAAGGTCGATCATTAGCCTATGCTAAATAAAACTCAGTGAAATAGATGATAGTTCATTATCGTTTTTCGCGGAAGGTTTCGATCATTAGCCTATGCTAAATAAGACTCATTTGAAAGAGAGAATAGGTCATTAAAATTTGTAAATAGTAGAAAGTGATTTTAGAATGGGAATTAAATATTTTCTTTTGAAATCCATTAAGCATATTTAGAAAGATTAAAAATTGGTTTTTGAGGAATACTGAGAATGAGAGTTGGTGGTGGAAGGTTGATTTGTGAATCTGGAAGGGATATTGAGAAAGTAGGTGAATGAATGACAAAGTGGGATCAGAATGTTTTGAGCTGTCGAGAAGTGAAGTCGAGTAGTAGACGGTAGTGTTCGAGGAGTGAGAAAGCTGGTAGTTCCGTGAGTGTGGAGTATCTATCGTGGAACGAGAAGTAGGCCAGGTCGAGAGTAAAAGAACCTCCTTGAGCCCAGAGTGTCCCGGTAGCTGATAGCAGTTTCGAAAAAGGTAGAACACAGCATCACGACAAAAGCAGGAACGAGAGCTATTCGAGCTAGTTTTTCAAAGGAGAACATCACTGGAAGCCAGGACGAGGTTTGATCGCAGCCAAGGATAGCAGGAAAGGGTTTTGTGTGAGGACATTTTCAGTTCACCAGGAAAAGGTCAGTCTCATTTGTTTGGACATGAATGTATGGGTTTTTCGTATTAAATTCCACATAAAAAATTGAATAACATAATCAATAATATCAGAAAAGCTTCATCAAACTTAAATAGAGTTGTCCCTAATAACTCCTAATAGTTAAATGTTAATAAAAACTTTCAATAGAAAACCAAAAGGAAATAAAATTCCCAGTTGTAAATGTTATGTTTAAGAATAATAAGAAATAGCAAATATTAAGCATTGATTGCCTTTTGAATAAAATAAAAAATATTTTGATTATAATTGTAACCCATATTTGTATTTTTTTTACTCTTTTCTTTTCTATCCCGATTAGGAACCATTAAGAAATATTCAGAAGCCACGAAAGTAAGTAATTAATTTATAATTCGCCCTGAGATTGAAAACATATTGATATGTGATCTGGTTAATTAATTAGATTAGTATTAATACATTGATTAAATTAAGTGACATATAAGAATATTATCTCATATCAATAATCAAGATCACATCAGTATATACATTGTAAATTCCAAGTCATGATTTCCAAAGTTTACACATTGTAAATTATGATTCGGGAGTGCTCCTAGTATCATTTAACGTGTCTTGGTTTGTTTATTTCTACTGCATCTTTACTGTTTTTATTAACTAATCTAAACGTAGAGATATTTTTTGAGATTCTTTAACTCTTTCAATGCTGGGGTTTGTCACATCCCACCTGTCTGTTAGTGGCAAAAAAGTTCACCTGTCGGATGCCGGGTTAAAACATGACAAATTAGATGTGGAATGAAAGCTTATAACCCAAAGATGGTACTAAAGGTGAGAAATTTGGCCTCCGACTTCAGGATAAAGAGTTGCAACCCGAAGTATTGTTCTAAATTCGCAGAAATAGTACAAACTATGTATTACTCGACGCGCCTTAGAAAGACGAGAACAAATATTTATGCCTGTCCGGTTTTATGCCTGTCTGTCCGTCCGTCTGTCAGATATAATCACAGAGGTTGAATGAAAGATTATAACCCATAGATGGTACTAGCGATTAGAAATTTGACGCGCATTAGAAAAATGAGAACAAAGAAATACTTTTTTTAGTTTTACACCACTTCCGGTTAAAATGGTGTACCCGGAAGTGACACACATAGTCACAGAAAAATATACTTGATCAATTTACGTGTATTAAGAGGTCGAAACCGAATTTTTTTAATTCTGGTTTTGATGTCATATGCGGTTAAAAAATTGTCTGGAAGTGGAAGAAACCAGTTTAATAGTTGTCCCCTTCGAGTAGCGAAAAATAAACAATACTTTGTAAAAACATTCAACATTGGTTGATATTCCGCTGTTTTCATATTATTTATTGACCTAAGTTTTTGTAAAATGCACTAGTCTTTTTTAAAGATATCATTGGACAATTTACTCACTGTTTTTGGATTTTACAAAATCGCTTGGATTGGCATGAAATTTGACATAAGCATAGCTAACATGTCAAAGAAAAAAGTGATATTGTGCCAGTGTGTGCTTTTTTCTGGGGATGAGTACCACCCCCTTCTCGAGTGTGAAAAAATATAGGTAAAAATATGTCCGTAAGTGGATAAACTAATTAAATTCCTTGTATTTTTTGTTTTTAGATGGTTTTTCGTAAATAAATCAAAAAGTAAGTATTTGATCGAAAAAACTATTCTTAGCAAATATAAAGCTTATAAAACAGTAAAAAAAATTATGTATGTATGAAGTCTGGACACACAATAAAAACAGAGTTGGAGCTGAACAACAGTTGGTTCTTATTCGTCGAATTCCAAATCGACTAGTTCAACGTAAAATATCCAAAAAATAACGCACTTTTCGGGGAAAACTCGCCACAAATTTTTTAAAGTGTTTAAAAAAGTTTTATTTTTGTTATTTAAAAAGTATCTATTCTATCACCATCAGCATCAAAAGTAAGTTACGCTTTAAATAAAATATGTCCCTTTTTTTGCTAAAAGAAATCGTGAAAATCACCACCTAATTAGCATTCCATATGAAATTAATAGTTACCGCCCTAGTTAATTTACTTATATTATACTGTTTATATGATCTATAAGATTTATTGGCAAGAAATGCTTATTAAAAAAAATTGGTTTTAAAATAAAAAAATTTTAATTTTGAAAAAAAAATGCCTTGGTTAAAAATAACTTAAACATTAGTGATACTAAATATCTCAAAGAGTAAAAAATGTACATATCACATAAACAATACATAAGTAAATTAGGCGGTGATTTTTACATTTTTTTAACAAAAAAGAGACTTCATTTTGATGCTAACTAACTTTTGATGCTAGAAACGTTTATAAAAATACAAATAAAACTTTTTAGACATTTTATAACAGTTGTAAGTCATGAGTTTTTCCCGAAAAGTGCTTCGTTTTATGGTTATTTCATGTTAAAATATTCGATTTGTATTTTGACGAAGTAGAACCTGCTTTTCATTAAGGTGATACAGTAGCGATCAACAGGTAGCCAAAACGCGTTCCAAGATTGCGGCTGTAATTTTGAATATTTTTTCGAGATATTTGGCACACGTATTCGTAATATAATAAAGAATGGCGGTACAGAGCCGAATTTGAAAAATATATTAATATGTGGAAATTACTCTGTAATTAAATATAATATTAAAAAAACGAGCCTGTACCGCCATTAAGAAGAACAAAAAAATACACTTTCTTCAAATAAACTTTTTATCCGATGCCTAGATTTTGTGTCATTTTGGAACTACTAATGAAATACAAAATTTTAGTAGTTCCAAAATGACACAAAATCTAGGCATCGGATAAAAAAGTTCATTTGAAGAAAGTGTATTTTTTTGTTCTTCTTAATGGCGGTACAGGCTCGTTTTTTAAATATTGTATTTAATTACAGAGTAATTTCCACATATTCATATATTTTTCAAATTGGGCTCTGTACCGCCATTCTTTATTATATTACGAATACGTGTGCCAAATATCTCGAAAAAATATTCAAAATTACAGCCGCAATCTTGGAACGCGTTTTCGCTACCTGTTGATCGCTACTGTTTCCTCTTAACTACAACTCTACTTTTACAGGGTCTACAGACTTCATACATACACCATTGTTTTCACTTTTTTATACGCTATATTTTTGCTAAGAATATTTTTCGTTAAAATACTTTTTGAGTTTTTTTCTAAAACCGTCTAAAAACGTGACTTTTTTGTTGAAAAACGAACATAATATATTCACTTGCAAATAACTCAAACAGTATGTTAAGAAAAAATCTATAGAACAAAAACTAGCTTAGAATTACTCAGTTTATCCACTTTAGGACTTATTTTGAATGTATGTCTTTTCACATTATAAAAGTGGTTGTACTAACTCCCAAGGCAAAAGCACACGTCGGCACAATATCACTTTTTCTTTGACCTGTCAGCTATGTGCATACCCAATTTCATGTCAATTCAAGCGGTTGTTTAAAATTCGGAGGTTTTGCAATATTTACCGTGAGTGGATGGACTACAGATATATGTATATTAGATAAAAATTATAGTCTCAGCGAATCTTTGAAATATCTCCATTCCTTTGAAATGTTACATTTTTTAAGCCTTGAGGGAGTAGGCGCAAAATTATGACCAATGCTATTTAAATGCATTCAGTTTATTCGAATCCTGAGAAAACTAATAAGAATTTTGGAAAGATTTAAACGCAGAATGAAAGATTACATTATAACCGAGGGCGAAACTCTCTAAAAACTTTTATGTTTATATTGATAAGTGAAAGGGTGAAAAAAAAAAGAAAATTTAGTGTGATTTTTTATTTCAAATATTTAATTCAAAAGAAATTTTTGTTTATTCTATTCTTTTTGACATGAGGCTGTATTTGATTTCTCTATATCATTGTATGCTATTGGTTAGTTCCTATCATTTCAGCCGACGTACGTCACGATTGGATCAATAGGGCCGAACATACATAACTAAGGCCCTTTTGGCATGATGCTGTATTATTTTGAAGTCGATACAGCCTGAATATTTTTTTTTATTTTTTTACGTTCTTTGTGATTAAAAAAATTAAGAATCACCGCAATTTTAGCCCACCACCCCCTTCCCCTTTCCCCACATCAAAAAATGTCAATTTTTCGATTTTATTTTTTTTTAAGTTGGTTTGCAATTAAATTATAAATTACAAAAAATTCACACGCACAGCTGAGGCTTTTACAAAACATATATTTTTATGGACCCGAAGGTCGAGTGTACATAACCTCAATGTTTTTTGTTTTTTTAATAGGTACGTATAACTTTTTTTGGCGATGGCTGCATGTCTAATTTTTTTGCGTTTTGTGAATTTTATCAAAATCTGTATTTCTGACTTTTTTCAGATTTATTCGTAAGGTGCGCCATCTTCAAAAATCCGGAAAACTGGTTTTTTCGGTAGTTTTTTGGGATTTTCTCCATTTTATATACTTCAAAATAGACTAACTCAAGGTTTTTTATAGGTTACGTATATATAATTTGAAATAACTGAGTTTTTAGGGATATTCAAAAATTGTGTAAAACACCTAAACCCCCCAAAAACTATGTTTTTTCAAATTCTTAAAAGTTTCTTAATTCTTTCGTACCCCATGAAGTTAAATTACAAAGCCATTAAAATATAACTAGAGGTGATTCATACCTACTTACCATCTCAATTGAATGCAATCATCGGCAAAGCCATCTTTTAGTGTCATTGTGTCATCCCCAAAAATCTACCTGGGTCTTAAAATGCAGGTATGCATACTTGTTCCGTTATAACTCTTATCTTTTAAAATTTTGTAGTAAAAGCATTTCTATAGCTATAGTGAGTTTATTGCCCTACCTCTTTATGTGGCTTAATGATTTGGATTGTAAACACAGATAAGAAAGGGTGTGATAGACCAGAGAAATTAGCAAATAAATGGCCTCTTTCGTGACATCCGTTGATACAGGTATCTAAGAACTGCTTATGGCATTAGGGTAAATTTAGTTACAACAGTATCCAATATAAAAATTATGCAAAAAATCAAACGTACTTTTTAACTTATAAACAATATATAAACAATTAAAGATCGCTATTTGATTGTAAATATTAAAGGTGGAGACCGGTATGCTGTATGGAAAGGTGATACAATTTTACTGAAGAGCATAGAAAATTCTTTAAAATGAGTGTTTGGAAAGTTCTTTTTGTTAATTTGTTGCTTAGTTATTGGGAAAATAGCTTCAAAAGTCGATTTTTTGAAAATAATTAATAACTTTTCTAAAAATACACTAAAAGCTTTATTTTCGCGTAAGTAAAGGAACAATATTAGAAGTATTCAGCCGTTAAAATTTCAAGAAGTTTTACCTAATAGTTATTGCAAAATTGAAATTGTTTATCCCAAAAAGCTTCTATCTACAGCGTTATTATGCATAAACTATTAGGTCAACATAAATTCTAAAGACATCAAACCAAAGAGAAAGGTTCAATTTATCAAATTAGATCAAGTCTTGAATAAAAAGTTTATAATAAATATTATAAATAATTATAAAATAATTTTGAAAAAGTAGTGTTATTTTAAGCTTATTCGCGAACTCAAGCGAGGGTGCTGCCGCTTATTTTGAACTAGAGGAATTGGGATGAAGATTTAAACAAAACATCCGTTAACCTATATATCAATGTCGATTGAATGCTTGTCTGGTGTGTTCATTTAATGAATGATTTATTTATATTAATTAATTACATCAATAAAAATATTAATTATATCAAAATGCATTATCCCAATTACATCGGCCATTTTCATGCAACTGCACTGCCACCTATAGTCGATTGAGTTCGCGAATAAACAATTAAAATAACAACCGCATTAACATGTGGGAATTAACTAATTTTGATGGGAAATAAGCCACAATTTTACTAAAAAAAATGGTTTTATTTTGACAACGACACCCGATTTGAGCGTCGAAACGTTAATAAAATCAGTTTTTTTAGTAAAATTGTGGCTTATTTCCCATCAAAACTAGTTAATTCCAAAAATGCCACAAGAAAATAGCTTCAGAACAACAACACGTAGGAAGTTAATTTTTTTTATTCGACATGTTGGTATTCTTATAGAAACTGAAACAAAAATTTAATGCCCTACAACCCTTAAAACCCGAGTTAGCCACTTTTTTCAAAAATTCACCGGGGCTTTGTTTATAAATATTAGAAAATTTGAAAAGCAACATTTAAACGAATGAAAGAGCATGTTTATACAAAAAAAAATTAAAACGATTCTTTTAAAAACGAGCCGTCCATGATGCGCCAAAAGTGAAGAGTTTAAAAGTAAAGCGATTCTTACCCTCTTGATTTTATTATCAAAAACTTAATTCACAACTACACATTTATAAAAGGCGCAATACCTCCGGTAAGATTTAGGTACAAAATTAACAAAACCCAAAAAAAAATATATAATACAATATTCCAGTTACCCGTCGTTTGTCACCATTAATCCCTTTATCCTAAAGATAAATAACAGTTTGTCGACGAAAATTCCATTCGATCAAATGTTCGTCGATGAATTGTCCATTCGATGAATTGTGCATTCGACCAACTGTTTGTCGACCAACTGTTGTCGACCAATTTTCCGTCGACGAAGTGTTCTCGACCAGCTTTCCGACACCGGATTTGGGTGTCATTGTATTCTGTTGGTTAATTCCTACCATTTTAGCCACCGTACGTCATGATTGGAAAAATAGCAGCGAATATACGTAACTAAGGCCCTTTCAATATTTTACTGTAATTGATTTTTCTGTGTCATTGTATTCTGTTGACTGATTCCTATCATTTGAGCCGCCGTACGACACGTTTGGACCAATGGGAGTGAAGATACGTAACTAATACCTAACAAGAGGTTTACTCAAACTTCTTTTTTGTACTTATACCACTCGGTAAAAGTACAAAAAAAAGTTTGGGTAAACTTTTGCACAACTGTGTAAATACTAACGAAAAATCTAAAATATTAAAAAAAATTAGTGGAATCCGTTAATCTGTTCTCGAAAAAATTAGCTATGAAAATGAGCATAATTTTCTATATCCCTAACTTTTGACGAGCAGTTTAGCTTAAATGGGGAAAAGCGGTAAGCTTAGACCAAACACCAGTAGGAGGCATTCAATTAATTGAGGAAAAAAATTAAATGGATAACAATATTTATTTCAGTTACACAAAAGGCATTGTCCCGCTAGAATGTTTGAAATCACAATTAATAGTCCTACAAAAAAGACAGGCGTTTAAAAGTGATAAGACCATTGAACAATAAGCCTGTGAGCTACCTTTTAAACACATTCTTAAAAATAATCCATAACACAATTAAAAAAAGGTTTGTTAAGAAATTCTTTTATAGACTTCAGAAATTCAACAACTTCTCCTGATTATGTTTAAAAAACGTACGGAATGCACTAAATGAAAAAAAAAAAAAAAAGAAAAAGATTTATCATACCGTTATACTATAATATATCCTTACGTTGAATATTTGATGCTTCCCTGTGGAGTATAAAACGGACAGTTGTGTTTTTCCCGTGATCTGCCTTGTTTAGTCTTCTTTGTCGTTTTATTCGTTAAATCCTATCCTCTTAAGTCACAGCGTCAGAAAGCAGTGGGTATATGCAGTGAACGGGAGGCCTATGTCGAACAGTGAACGTTGGGGCCCTTTCGCGTTTATCATATGTAGAGAAGTCGCTTGTCAAAAACTGGACGTATGTAATCGTATTCTATTTGTTAAATACTCTCACATAATATGTCATACCATGTGCGTTAATCCATTTTATTTCTACAATTTTAAAGTGTTATTGCATGCCGTCATTTTCATTTGTCTACACCATCGTATTCTGCCAGTTAAATCCCATCGTTTCAGGCGCTGTACGTCACGATTGAACCAATAGGACCGAAGATACATAACTAAGGCCCTTTTGACCTGCTGCTTGTTTGATTTTTCTGTGTCATTGTCTTCTATGATGCCTAAGGCATATTTATGACATGTCTTATTTTTAAAGAAAACAAGTAATTGGACTTCGTAAGTCCTAGGTTTTCACCCAAAGTAATCGAAAGTAGAATTGGAAGTCGATATTTGAATTCTTCGTGTAACTTTGCGTGGATTGATATACAAATTTACTAATTTTGAGTCATTTTTACTAAACTGTTTACACAGAAATAACTCTAAAGATTCAGACCTTTCAATACGCTTCGATTTATGTGTTCGTATACTATTTCTGAGTCTATTGGGACCGTGCAAGTTCGGCAAAACGACACCTGGTTTCTACGCTCTGCAACTTTATTCGCACTTTTAATTATATTGGCCAATTATATTAGTCCTGGTTACTGGATAATTGTCAAGGCCATAATCCAAAAAAATAATAAGAAGAAAAAATAAGATTCAGGTTATGTTATTAAAACGTAAACAATTGTATGTAGTAAATAAAATTAGTTATTAAAATGCAGTACTGCAAGCAAAATACAATTAATTTAATTTGCCTTCATATAATAATTGCATATAATATCAATATTGCAGAGCAACATATAATTTTTCTTCTTCAATGACAGTAGGTATGAAATGTACGTCAATTTGACAATTTCAATGGACAATATGAATTATTTAAGAAAGTTGCAATATTTCTCCGCTATTCGCGCACGATCGTTTCTCGTATCCGTTCCAAGTACTTGCACACCGCGAATAATGGCATTTCCGGTTATAACTTTTTAAGCGGAAATTACGTAAAAACCAAAATTTTACATTTGTTCTCATCTTGCTAAGCCACGTTGAATAATATATCACTTATTCTCTTTCGGCAACTTTAAAATAGTAAATACTTACGGTTGCAACTCTAAAACCGGAACTCCGACGTCAAATTTCTCATCTTTAATAATACCATCCTTAAGTTAAAAGCTTTCATTCGACACCCGATTTGTCATTCTATCTGTATTAATAACGGAGGAGTTGTATTCGCGGATGGACAGACATACGGACAGACAGCCTAGGTAAAATTTTTCATCTTTAATACCATGCTTGAACTATAAGCTATCATTTGGCACCTCATTTGCCATTATACCTGGTATAATGACGGAGGATTTATACTCGCGGTCGGAGGGATCGACGGACAGACAGCCTAGGTCAAATTTTTCACCTTTAGTATCATCCTTGGATTATAAGCTTTCATTTGACACCTCATTTGTCATTCTACCTGGTATATTGACGGAGGAGCTATATTCGCGGTCGGACGGACCGACGGTCAGACAGCGTAAGTCAAATTTCTCACCTTTAGTACCATCCTTTGATTATAAGCTTTCATTTGACACCTCTTTTGTCATTCTACCTGGTATAGTAGAGGAGTTATATTCGCGGTCGGACGGACCGACGGACAGAAAGCCCAAGTCAAATTTCTCACCTTTAATACCATCCTTGGATTATAAGCTTTCATTTGACATCTCATTTGTCATTCTACCTGGTATAATGACGGAGGAGCTATATTCGCGGTCGGACGGACAAACGGACAGACAGCCTAAGTCAAATTTCTCACTTTTAGTACCATCCTTGGATTATAAGCTTTCTTTTGACACCTAATTTTTCATTCTACCTGGTATAATGACGGAGGAGTTATATTCGCGGTCGGACGGACCGACGTCTCACCTTTAGTACCATACTTCGATTATAAGCTTTCATTTGACATCTCATTTGTCATTCTACCTGGTATAATGACGGAGGAGCTATATTCGGGGTCGGACTGACCGACGCGACGGACAGACAGCCTAAGTCAAATTTCTCACCTTTAGTACCATCTTTGGATTATAAGCTTTCATTTGACACCTCATTTGTCATTCTACCTGGTATATTGACGGAGGAGCTATATTCGCGGTCGGACGGACCGACGGTCAGACAGCGTAAGTCAAATTTCTCACCATTAGTACCATCCTTGGATTATAAGCTTTCATTTGACACCTCTTTTGTCATTCTACCTGGTATAGTAGAGGAGTTATATTCGCGGTCGGACGGACCGACGGACAGACAGCCCAAGTTAAATTTCTCACCTTTAATACCATCCTTGGATTATAAGCTTTCATTTGACATCTCATTTGTCATTCTACCTGGTATAATGACGGAGGAGCTATATTCGCGGTCGGACGGACAGACGGACAGACAGCCTAAGTCAAATTTCTCACTTTTAGTACCATCCTTGGATTATAAGCTTTCTTTTGACACCTCATTTTTCATTCTACCTGGTATAATGACGGAGGAGTTATATTCGCGGTCGGACGGACCGACGTCTCACCTTTAGTACCATACTTCGATTATAAGCTTTCATTTGACATCTCATTTGTCATTCTACCTGGTATAATGACGGAGGAGCTATATTCGGGGTCGGACTGACCGACGCGACGGACAGACAGCCTAAGTCAAATTTCTCACCTTTAGTACCATCTTTGGTTATAAGCTTTCATTTGACACCTCATTTGTCATTCTACCTGGTATAATGACGGAGGAGTTATATTCGCGGTCGGACGGACCGACAGCCTAAGTCAAATGTCTCACCTTTAGTACCATCCTTGGATTATAAGCTTCTATTTGACACCTCATTTGTCATTCTACCTGGTATAATGACGGAGGAGCTATATTCGCGGTCGGTCGGACCGACGGACAGACAGCCTAAGTCAAATTTCTCACCTTTAGTACCATCCTTGGATTATAAGCTTTCATTTGACACCTCATTTGTCATTCTACCTGGTATAATGACGGAGGAGTTATATTTGCGGTCGGACAGACCGAAGGACAGAAAGTTTAAGTCAAATATCTCACCTTTAGTACCATCCTTGGATTATACGCTTTCATTTGACACCTCATTTGTCATTCTACCTGGTATAATGACGTAAAAGTTATATTCGCGGCCGGACAGACCGACGGACAGATAGTTTAGGTCAAATTTCTCACCTTTAGTACCATCCTTGGATTATAAGCTTTCACATTTTTTCAAAATTGGGTGAAAACAACTTGATGCCAGAATGATTTGTTGATGAAAATAATATATACATTCTCAAATTGCCTATTTTTCGTTGTGGATAATATTGTATTCAACAGTGATGCCAAATTTCTGATGCCAAAATGATTGATAATGAAAGTGGGATATACGTTTTCATGTATATAGCGGCAGCGACAAAACGGTAAAACACTGAACTAAATGTATATAATATTTTCACTGTGCCATCATTTTGAACTCAAACATTTTATGGAATAAACTTATATAAGTCAGTAAGGAATAAACAAAGAAAGCTGATATATTAAAGTAACATCAAGGAATCAAATCTCTAACTACAGAGTTGATTAGACTTCTGCTAACAAGTACAGGAAAAAAGTTATTAAGGTAGTGTAAAGTGGCATCGATATACAGATGCCACTTTGCAAGACGATGCCAAATTGATGGTAAATGCATAATGTATCGATGCCAAATTGATAGTAGGATTTATATATATATATATATATATATATATATATATATATATATATATATATATATATATATATATATATATATATATATATATGTATATATATATATATATATATATATATATATATATATATATATATATATGTAAAATATTATACGGGAAATAAATATTCTACCTTCGTCTGTGCTGCCATCTTGGGAACGTTTTCGCTGTCTACAGCTCATCAGCCAAGCTCTCAGAACAGACGAAGATGTAGAATATTTCCTCCGTATACCCGAGGCCGTAAGACAGCCATGCAGTCCTTATGGGACTAGCGCAATCTGAGTTAGTTAGAAGCAACCTACCTTGCTCGTATATATATATACATATATATATATATATATATATATATATATATATATATATATATATATATATATATATATATATATATATATATAAAACTTGAGACTGTCATTGTCGGATTTGCCGTAGACTTACGCACCTTCTATGTCTAGGTCTTGAATGTTGTTTTTTGATTAGAATGTGTCTAAAGATATTCAACCTCTTGTCTTTACCGACGAGCCCAGAGAGGTTGAAGAGGGCGAAACACATTTCTAAGAACTGGTGTTTGGATCTTTGATTCTATTCGAAAAATTTTTCCCAGCCCGAAATGGTGGATGTGTGAATTGTTCGTAAGGGGATTTTTCCACATTCTCTATTTCATCTATATATATATATATATATATATATATATATATATATATATATATATATATATATATATATATATATAATGGATTTCTACGGCTATCGCCGCCTCTCCATACCCAGCTTCCAATTTTTTCTATCGTAACACATATCTTCATCTAATTGCCTCGAATCCATTGCCTCCTGAATATGGTCCCTCCAGCTTCTCAGTGGTCGTCCTCTTCTTCTTCTCCCCGGTGGGACCCAGTCTAATATTTTTCTCGGCCAGCGAGTCTCATTCATTCTTTTAACGTGACCGAACCATGCCTCTTTTCAATATCGTCTATTATAGTTTTTCCACCTTCATACGTTCTCTAATTGTTTCATTTCTTACATGTCCTAATCTCGAAACCTGACAACTTCTCCTCAAAAAGTCCATTTCTGTACTAAGTAGCTTCTTTTTATTTCTTGCACTTATGTCCCAAACTTCTATACCGTAGATTGTAGCGCTCTTCATTATACTTTCATATATTCTTCTCTTTGTTTCCTTCCTGATATCTTTGTCCCATAAAATTAAATTGATCTAGTGATGCTTCTACCTTTATTGATCCTGTGTTGTATTTCATCTTCACTATTTCCTCGTTTGTTAAATATAGCTCCCAAATATTTGCATTGTTTTACACCAACAATATGTCCTTGCTCCAATGGTAGGTTTTCAATGTCTTCGTTTCCCACTATGAAGTATTCTGACTTATCCATATTTATTACTAATCCTCATTGTTTCATGCAGACATTTTCCTATGGTGGGTGTGTATATTTCTTCTTTTGCTATTTTGGCATTAGCATCACCTAGTACTATTTTTATATCGTATTTAGGAATATTTTCGAATAAGTACTGTATCTATTTGACTGTAGAAGTCTTCCTTTATCTCTTATGTTTTTCTCTTCAGTCGGTGCATGTATGTTTATAAATGTTAGTTTTTGGTATTTTCCTCTTATTCCTAATATGCATATTCTCTCTGAAATTGGTTTAAAGTCAACGATTAGATCTTTCAGCTTTTTGTTTACTACAAATCCTGTGCCTAACATTCTATATTCCCCTCCGCTATTGAAAAATAAATAGTCATTTATTTCCATTTAGTTTTGGCCTAGTTGTTTCGTTTCTTGTAGTGCTACTATTTCTAATTTATATTTTTTGCATTCATCTACTAGGTGTTTCAGTTTTCCTTCTTCGTATGTTCCTCTTACATTCCATGTTCCTACTAATATATGTTCGTTTACGGGCTTCTTTTCATTAATAATCTGTACACTTTGTCTATGCCGTGTACCTTTACTTTGCCATGTCGTCGCTGTTATTTCAGTCTGCTTTAGTTGTATTACTAGTTTTTTGGTTGTATATTTTTCTCTTTTATGAGTTGTTGTTGACTGCTATTCCATGTCCATATTTTACCATTAATGATTAGCTTCTGGTATCCTATTTTTCCATTTTTTCCCTTATTCCTCTCTACCATAGCCTTGCTTCTAATTTCTTTCTGGATAATTCTTTCTTCTTTTGACATATTTCATTACTTCTATTTTGCCTTTCACGCTGTTAAGTTCCACTATGACAGTATTTTCTCCTATTTCCTTGCTCCATTTACATCTACTGAAACTTGTAGCTCTAATAAAATTCTTCATAGCCCCTCGTAAAACTTTCTGATCATTTGTATCAATTTTTATTCCTTGTATTAGTACATTTTTAAGACGTAGGGCCGGTTGTTCGAACGCTAATCAACAATGATCACTATCAAATATTTAATTACTGTCACCAATTGTCAATGTCAACTTTGATTGGGTTGCTGAAAACATAATTGATTATAATTATGAGATTAGTTAATCAATTAACATAACAATTATTAACATAATTGATTAACTAATTTTATAATTGTAATCCATAATTATGTTTTCAGCAACCCAAACCAAATTGACATTGACAGTTGGTGACAGTAATTAAATATTTGATAATGATCATTTTTTATTAGCGTTCGAACAACCGGCCCGTAGTATCTCTTATAAGAATAGGAAGACTAAGATGGGCAGGACATCTAGCAAGATCACAGCATAACAACCCTCCTAGAAGACTCCTTATGTCACAAGGTAGGAAGTAGAAATAGGGGTAGGCCAAAACTTAGATGAAAAGATGGCGTAGATGAGGATATGAGAAAAATAGGCGCAGCAAACTGGCAACGGTTGGCAATGGATAGGACTGACTGGCGTAATAGACTTGGGAAAGTCGAGGCTCTTTCATAGGGCTGTAGCACCATTGATGATGATGATTATTAAATTTTTCCTCTTTCTTTCATTTTCCAATTTCTCTATTTTTTCATTTGCTTTACTAATTTCTTTTTCTAATTGACCTATTTATTTTATAGCTTTTTCGTTTGTTTCTCGCAGCTTTTTTATTTTATCTTTGTAGCCGCTTTGTTGATCTTTCAGTCCTTTAATTGCATTCTTTAGTTGTGTGATTTCGTCTCCAGATCTATATTGTTCTTTTTTTATGTCTTTTATATCCATTGCTAATTCTCTCATCATTTTCATCATTTGTTCCTTTTCGCTTATGTTTTCTTCACCTGTTTTTTGTAATGATATAGCTGTTCTTTTTGATTTTTTGCTGGGATGTTCCTCCTCTTCCCTCCTCCTTTTCATTTTATCAGCTAATTCGCTATCTGAACTCATTGTTCTTAATTCCTAGTTATTTTTGGTGCTAGAGTTATTAGTCAATGCGTCACGGGTGAAGTTTCGTGGAGAACTCTACTCACAGTTCAAATTCCCACCCGCGCCCGCGCTGGCCGTTACTAATTTTCCAGCACTTTTATTCCTAGGTAAAAATCAAAATCCGGCCCTGGTTATCTGTTTATAATAACAATAATTATATTATAATAAAGTTTTCTACTTTCAGCTGATTCTGTTTATTAATATGCTTTATTTTCCTGTAGAAATACACCATTCACAATAATATATTGTTTTGTTTCCACCTACTGTAAAACCTGCTTTGTTTATTTCCGATATCACACAAGTTTTTATCACTTTACACAAGAATTTAATTACTTGTCGTTGGGATTACTTTTATTTTTCAGTAAACATCTATTCTTATGTAAAATCGTCCAATAAACACGATGGTTTAACTATTTTTCCGCTAGCTACTGTAGTTTTCGAGAAAATTGCGTAAAATCCCCTATTTTACAATTTTCTGGATTTCATTGCATTTTCTCGCAAAAAAGCACATCTATTTTTATGTAAAATCATCCAATAAACACCATGGTTTGATTATTTTTCCGCTAGCCACTGTAGTTTTCGAGAAAATTGCGGAAAATCTCTATTTTACGGTTTTTCCGGATTTCCCGGCATTTTCTCGCAATAAAGCACATCTATTTTTATGTAAAATCCTCCAATAAACACCATGGTTTGATTATTTTTCCGCTAGCCACTGTAGTTTTCGAGAAAATTGCGGAAAATCTCTATTTTACGGTTTTTCCGGATTTCCCGGCATTTTCTCGCAAAGAAGCACATCTATTTTTATGTAAAATCGTCCAATAAACACGATGGTGTGATCATTTTTCCGCTGGCTATTGTGGTTTTCAAGAAAACTGCAGAAAAGCTCTATTTTACGATTTTTTCGGATTTCCCGGCATTTTCTCGCAAAACTAATTTCAGATTCGGATTCCTGAGGGTCGAAAACATATTTGCAAAAGGTTTTCGTCTTCTTTGCCAATTTTGAGCAGTTGAGAATATTTCAGTGGACTAATAACGCTAGGTACCTAACTGCAAAAATTCACCGCACCTTCCATGCCAATTGCCATTAGTTTTCGAGGCATTAGCTAAATAAAAAAAATGTGAAAAAACATGGAGCTAATACTGTTTGGCATGAAAACAATTACTATGTTCGGAAGATAATATAATGGTAAGTAGATAATATAATGGTAAGTTGACAAACATGAATAAATAATCTGGAGATAATATGATACATGAAACAAAATTTAGTCAAGAACACTTCTTTTTTTTTTTTAATTAAATGAAATAAAAATATCTATAAAACAAAATGAGTAAACAAAACTAATGAAAAACGAAACTCAAATGATCACGAGTGTTGTTCACTTACAATTATTTTGGAAACATTTTATAAAT
Organism: Diabrotica virgifera virgifera; assembly: GCF_917563875.1. Taxonomy (NCBI): domain Eukaryota; kingdom Metazoa; phylum Arthropoda; class Insecta; order Coleoptera; family Chrysomelidae; genus Diabrotica; species Diabrotica virgifera. The sequence continues at coordinate 70,662,299 of NC_065446.1, read as the reverse complement.
CCTCATCTACTTTATCGGAGTGGGATAAATTTTTGATAAAAATTATGAAATTCCTTTGGCTTATCGTGAATCACAGGCAGGGCCGCAGGAAACAACTCGCCTAGGATTTCTGTTACAATCAACAGATTGGAATGTTTCCGAACTAAAATTAGTTTTGAAAAAAGTAATCCTAAATTATCGCTACATACTTCATAGCATAGTGGACAATATCTGACATACGAAAGCCTGAATTCTGCTGAGTTTTTTCCTTATAATAAAAGGTGAACAGTTGGAACAGTTTGTTGTTGTTGCAAAGAGTCTTAAAATCCTTTAAGTCATTTTGTTCTATTTCCATTTATTTTCCACAGTCTATCCACAAATATACCTTATTTCCCAGCGAAAATAAGGTTTATTTGACCTTATTGACTCCTCTCCTTTGACTCACTCTCCAAGACGCAATAGCCAAGCGAGGAGTTTTAAAGGCTAAACCGCTCAAAAAACAAAAAAATTCGGGACCTATATTTAATTTATGCTTTTTTCATAGCATAATTTTCAGTAAATGGAAAAATGTCCTTATGATGATCGTGTATAAAGGACCCCACAAATATCTAAAACTACCGACCCATTAGTCTCCTGTCCCTGTCACACACGTACTAGCTTTTTACCAGGGTAATCACTAACCGATTTGAGAGCAAATTGGACTTTTACCAACCAGTAGGACAGGCTTGCTTTCGCTCTGGGTTTGAGACAAACGATCACCTACTATCACTGAAGGTATTAACTATTAACCCATTAGAGCCCAGATTATTTTTTCGCAGTTTTTAATGTGATGCTAATATTTTTTTGGAGCATCTTTATTAGAAAACATAAAAATAAATGAATTTACGCATTCATATTTATAAATCACTCAGTATATGGTGTTACATATATGTAACGCTAGGAGCTAACGGGTGCAAAAAATACAAAATATAACTGTAAACAGTTCTATTTATTTAAAAACTGAAAATAAAGAAAAAGGAATTTAAACATTTTTATTTGTGTGATAGGTAAGGAAAAAATCAATAGTGAAAACTACGTTACATTTTCTACACATCGTGCGTATTGAATTGTTTGGAATTTTATGCACTAAGTGTTCTATCATTTCATTTCCTCTGGCGAGACCGCTGGGTTGGGTAGGTTCTTGAAAGTAGTATATTGGTTTGTTTCCTGTACCGGGAATAAAATGATTTCTTCATCTATGAACATTTCGAATATATAATTTTGATTTGTTTTCATGCAGTGAATAATCTGACTCAGGAAATTAATTCTGGATATATAAGAGATCTCCCGAAACCCAATCCCGGTTGCAGAAACTTTTGGATATAGTATATGAGCAGGTGTAATATCAATATCATTTTGACTGACTATTGAATAGGAATATCTTCTCGTATTATAATTCCATCAGCAGTTCACACTTCTGCATCGGCAAGTAGCTGTAACATTTGCACAAATTTTCCAAATCACCGCCCTTGTCCTCATCTCTGGAATCCTCATCCGCCAAAGTAGCCGGATCCTGTGGCGCTATATAAACTTCCTCTCTAGAGTCATCTATCTCGTCATATTCTCCAAAGGCTATATCAATAGATTCTTGAACAGTCAGGCCTCTTTGAAGAACTGCAGCAAAGCCTCTGATATAAAACACTCTGTATACTAGACTTCAAAAACATAATACTAAAAATACCATACAATGAAAACAAAACATATGATATATTGCTACAAAATAACTATAGACTATGCTTACATTACATCCTAGCTTTACAAATATGTAACAGTCAATTTCCTAAGCTAACAACTTTTTTATTTGAAAAAATATCAAAGATTTTTTACATAAAAAATATTTATTTATATTTTCTTATACTATCTGTTTTCTAATATTAACTCTATTATACAAAATAAGATCTATATACTTATTCTTTGTCAACGAAGTCCATTAGTTGGAGCTTTATTTTTTTTTGTTACATTTTATCAACGGACAGATTCAAAACACAGTTCTAAAAAAATCGTGCATTTAAAACAATGTATACAATATCACCTTATGACAAGAACTAACCTGCTTTTAACTGAAAATTTGCGACGTATGCGATAGAGGATCTATTTAGTTGGCACCACTTTGCTGTTACATAATTGTAACGCTAGGAACTACTAAAGAAAACTATACAATCGTGTTCTTCCAGTCATTACGTACGGAGCTGAAACACTAATATTAACCAAAGCAGAACACAGCGGAATAGCACAGCGGAAAATGGAAAGGTCCATACTAGGAATAAGACTTGCGGATCGAGTGAGAAAGTTAGAAATAAGGCAGAGAGCGGTTGTACAAGATATCATAGAAAGAATTAAAAGATTAAAATGGAGTTTCGCCAGACATATAGCGCGACTACAGGATAACAGGTAGACAAAAGACTGTTAGAATGGCGACCACGCATGGACAAGGGAAGCAGAGGCAGGCCACCAACACACTGAACAGGAGACATAAAAAGAATAGATGGTAGATGGATGCATTTAGCACCAGATCGAACTTCCTGGAGACGTGCTGAGGAGGCGTATGTTCTGCAGTGGACAAGAGAAGAAGCTGAATGATGATGATAATTTTTTCTGTATTAAAAATGCGTTTCAATTAAACACGCCTTGTAAGTCTAAAAAATAGTAAACAAAAACACTAAACAAAAGAAGTGTTACTCTAAACTAATACAACTTGTATGTTTTTTTCTGTCTGATCATTTAATGCACTTTATGCCAATTGTAGGGGAGCCAAGTATGCTAAATGTGCAGTCACTTGAGCCTTATGGGGACCTATTGGGTTGTGAAGAGTAGGTCCTAAAACCAAAAAAAGTTAAGTAAAGTTTTCCATTTTAGTGGGGACTTTCCATTTTTAATTTAATTTTCCATTTCCAACAATCGTTTTTTTTTTTAGATTATAGCGCCATCTATCCATAATTCAAAAAAATGTCTCGAATAAAAGTTACTTACTTTTACGTAAGGAATCCAAATCTGCAATAAAAAATGGGGGCTTCCATTTAAGATTCCATTTAAGATCTAAAGTAACCCCCCTCATCCGACGCCCTGAAGGGCACTAAGGATTATGAGAAAGAAAGAAAGTAACCCCTCACCTCACCCCCGTGGGGGATCGTGTTTGATGCCATTCGATAGATTTTTCAAAAATATAGATTAAGTGTGTTTTTTTATTAAACGCTTTTCTTTAGTTCAATAATTTGCGTCAAATCTTTAGACGTTAATTTGACTGCCTTTTCTTCAATGCAAATGAATGAAAATTTGCAGACATATGCATTCGCGAGAACAATACACGAATAGTCGATAAAAAAATTTGTATGTTTTTAAATTGTTTAAATAGAAAAAATTTTTAATGGAAAATGCTTAAATTCTCTTGTTTTTACCAATGTTGAAACTTGAAACTTTTACGGATTGTACCTTATGATATGAACTATACATAATTTCACTTTTTACGTTAATTGTTTACGTTATGCTTCATAAATAAACAATAAAGTTTCAAATTTTGAACGCTCATATATTTGTTTATATAAAAATCGGCGCTTATTCGTGTCAAATTTCAATACGATACGAAACAAAACTTCAAGCAAAACTCGAATTCAAAAAATTCGTGTTTTTATCGTAGTCTTAGAAAAACACCGGTAGATACGTTTTGTGCTATAATTAACATCAGAATTCGTTTTGGCGTATTAATTAATTAAACCCTATTCTTTAGTTCAATCGTTTGGGTCAAATCTTTGGACGTTAATTTGACTGCCTTTTCTTCAATGCAAATGACTAAAAATTTGCAGACATATGCATTCGCGGGAACAATACACGAATAGTCAATAAACATTTTTTATGTTTATTAATTGTTTAAATAAAAAAACGATTTTAACGGAAAATGCTTAAATTCTCTTGTTTTTACAATGAAGAAACTTGAAACTTTTATAGATAGTAGCTAATTATATGAACTATACATAATTTTACTTTTTACGTTAATTGTTTACATAAACTTCTTCTTCTTGTATTGCCCATCCGTTTCGGATGTTGGCGACCATCACGGCAATCTGTACTTTGCACACTGCTGCTCTGAAAAGATTTGTAGTGGTTGTGTTGAACCACGTACGTAGATTTTTCAGCCACGAAATCCTTCGCCTTCCTGGTCCTCGCTTTCCCTCTATTTTTCCCTGTAAGACCAGTTGCAGCAGTCCATATCTTTCACTGTTCCTCATGATGTGACCGAGGTATTCGATTTTGGCTGTTTTTATTTTGATTAACAGCTCTTTTTCTTTTTGAATTCTCAGCAAAACACCCTCATTAGTAATGTGGTCGGTATCTTCAGGATTCGACGATAAAGCCACATCTCAAAAGCCTCAATTTTCTTGCAGGTGGCGTCTGTGAGAGTCCACGACTCAACTCCGTACAACAGTATAGGAAAGATATAACATCGTAGTAATCTAACTTTTATGGGTATCGACAAATCATGACATTTGAACAACTTTGCCATTTTTTGAAATGCAGATCTTGCTTTCCCTACCCTACATTTGATTTCTATAGAATGGTCCCAATTTTCATTGACGTTCATACCAACGTAGGTATATGTTTTTACTCTTTCCATTTGTTGACCATTCACACTGATTCGTCCAAATTGCTGTTTGTTCTTAGAGATAAGCATACATTTTGTTTTCTTAGTGTTTAGTGAAAGTCCGTATCTCTGACTGACTTCTGCGATTCTGTTCATTAACTCCTGTAGGGCTTCAGAATTGTCAGCGAATACCACAGTGTTGTCTGCGTATCTTATGTTATCGATACATTCTCCGTTAATTCGAATTCCGGCTCCAACATCATCCACTGCTTCTTGAAAGATTTCCTCAGATTAGATGTTAAACAGCAGTGGGGATAGTATACATCCCTGACGGACCCACGTTTGATTTTGATATCGGCGGATTCTCCTGCCTCTGTCCGGATAGAGGATGTTTGATTCCAGTACAGATTCCTGATAATCCTTAAATCACAGGTGTTAATTCCAATATTGGTTAATATCTCCATCAGCTTGTCGTGCTTTATTGTATCGAACGCTTTATGGTAATCAATGAAACATGCATAAATATCGCAATTTACGTCTCTACATCGTTGAAATAGCACTTGTATAATACTAAATAGAGAAATAAAATAAAAATTTTATTTTTAATTCACCTGCAATGCGAAGGCAAAACAATCTTACTTTTCAATTAGAATACGGAGCGCAGTCCAGTCCCTTGAATCGCGATTTTCGGCTCTTATTGGAGCCTCATCGGAAGGAACGTAGGCTTGTTCTCCATATCCCAATTGATCCGTACTGAGAGGTTTTCCCACCCATTGCAACTGAAGTGAAAATATTAGGTGACTAGCGTCATCTGGCAATTAAAAGATGAAGTTTTCGATCCTAATAGCATTATTAATAATATTTAGAAAATATTAAATTATTACTAAAAGATTTTTAAATCGAAAACTTACTAAATAGAGCCTCTCTTGTACCCACTGCATTTCGAAAACCAAACTGTGTTCGGCTGAATTTTTATTCGCACACTCTATATATCCTTTGATGTATAATTTTTAGAAATAATTTTAAAATATGGCTTCATTGAGCTAATGGCTCGGAAATCACTGCAGGATACGGACTTTGTTTTCTTTGGTAAAGCAACAAACGTCGACTTCAACCATGTTTTTAGTATTACTCCGCTTAAATATATGTCGTTAAATATTTTAGTTAGGCGTTGAGTACCGTCGGTGTTAAATAGTTTTATGAGTTCAGCATATGCATTGTCAGGTCCAGGAGCTTTGCCATCTTTTAGTTGTGATATTGCTCTTCCCACTTCATCTGATGTGATTGATAAGTGGTCATCACATATGTAGGATGGAGGTTGTTCGGATCTAGTATCATCAAAGAGTTCCTGTATGTATTTTGTCCATATGCAGATTTCTTGATTTCTGTCTGTGATGATATTCCCCTCTTGGTCTCGCAATTTGCTAGCTGTGTTGGATTTCTGAAGACCAGCTGCTTGTTTCACCTTTTTATGCATGTTAAACGTATCATGTTTTTGCTCTAACGACTCTACCTCTTCACACTTTGATTTTAACCAATTTTCTTTGGCCTTTCTTATTTCAGTTCTTATTTGTCTCTGAATCGTGTTGTACATTATTTTGTTGTTTTTTATTTTCTTCTTTCTTCCATAAGTTGTAGTATATTGTCGTTCATCCAACTTCTACATAAACAATAAACAATTGTTTTACATAAACAATAAATCAAATTTTTTGCCGATTCCGACTACTTTTCATGTTTGTACATCATATATGTTCTATACATATCTTAATAAACACGACGATATATTTTAATGTTTGAAAAGTGTAAGACTGAAAAGTAAAAAATAAAAATATCTAAAAAAAATATTTTTAAGAAAAGCTTTTCTTTAGTTACGGGTAACTAAAATTAAAAAAGAATGTGTGTACTTTGTACGCACGTAAGAAGTTATACTTCTATTATATGATTTCAACGAAATCAATATACTTTAAATAGTTTCTCTACTACTTTCCAAAAATTTTTATTAAAACAATACCAAAAATTAAAAAAATAAAAGAATAAAACACACACAAACACATTGAAAAATGCCACAAATGATTTCTGAACAATAATTGTTGCCAAAAATTTTAATTAAATACGTATTTTCTGAAAAAAATTATATAATAATATACTTACAATCATAAAATCTATAAAAAAAAAATAAAAAAATAACAACTTGCTTGGGGCTTGAACCCACTTCACGTCTATCGCGCCGTACGAAAGTCGAAGCGATTTCCTACTGCACCACCTTCGCGTATACGTCATGTGGGAATATACACAAACTAAACGTTTACATCATAAACTTTTTGACATTTTGTTTATTTATATGTTGTTAATCAAATTATTAGTTTGATTTTTGTCGAATTAAAATACAACAAAATATAGAGTAAGAAAACGCTATATTAGATGAAGATTTGTAGAAAGTTTGTCCGTAATCAGATTATGTAAATTAAAGCATTGGCTACTAATAGGGAACTTTATTTTTTTTACATTTTCCAAATAGATAGGTATGAACATAATTTTTTATTGGAATACAAGTGAAACAAAATTATAAATTGGATTTTATTTCTGCCCTCACAACAATAAAAACTAATATATACAATATTTTTTTTACCGATAACCTTCATATTGAACAATTATTGACAGATCATTTCAACACCCAATCAGAGCCCGTATAACGAATAATACCATACTGTCGGTGTGCGCATGCGCGCAGATTAATGAAATTTCACCCTCAATGAAATCGCGCCTAAGGAAGTATAACTTCAAAAATATTATAAAAAAATCAACTAAAAAGCAAAAAATAAAAAAGGATTTAAAAATCTAACACATTCGTCAAAGAAAACCGTGTTCGATGAAGACGCGCCACGCTTTTCTTTGACAAATGTGTTAGATTTTTTAATTTTTTTTTATTTATTGCATAATTTTTTTATATTTTTAATTTTAGTCACTCGTAACTACAGAAAAGCGTTTCTTAAAAAATTTTTTTTTATCTTTTTAATTTTTCGATCTGATGTTCATTTCGCGAAATATCGCGGGATTCATATTTAAAATTTGAAATTTATCCCCCACCCCTCTCCGTGGCAGGTCGTGTTTGATATCACTCGATAGATTTTTGAAAAATATTGGGCACGTATTTTTTAGTTTTTCGATCTCTCATTCATTTCGCGAAATATTCGCTTTTCTCTTGTGAAATTTTGGGACTCACCCATTTCCTTATTAAAAAGATTTTTTTTAATATACACTGTTTTGCATGTACTTAAGTTACCTTATCTTAATCTGACGATTTCGAGTTTTTCGAAGGATAGATTTTTTCTTCGGTACCCCCTTAACGAACTCCCCTGCATTAAGAGCCAATATATGGTAGAGGTACATTTTCAAGGTACAAGGTTTCTCCCATGTAATAATCTGGCGCGATCGAGTAACTGCAAAAATCCCCGCTTGGGCTCCCTACCCCAATGTCATTTAAAAATAATTTCCATATATGAAACAATGTATCGAATCAATAGTTGGAATGGAGCATCGTCAGTTATACGAATTAGAGTGTAACGTTAAATTTTATTACCAGATTACTTTTGGCATTTCAGGCTAGTTTTCGTCTCATGTGAGTTAAATTTACGAGATCGTTGTCAATAAATTGTCGTCACAAAGTTCACGAATACGAATGAAACTAATTCATTTTGTTCCACTTTATATACGTTCTGTTATACAGTAAGTAATAAAAAACATTTTTTTACCAGATAAATAAATCGTCGATAAAATACACACACCGGCAAAATTAGCCGAACACCTTAAAAATGGGACATGTTTGATGTCTAGAATTTCCTAAACCTGTTGTCCGATTTGAGTGAATCTTTCAGTATGGTATAGCTTTATTATTTAAGAATATCGGTGTAATAATATTGTTGCTGGACAGGTAAATACCATTTTATACCGGGTGTAACAATCACACTGTGCTTTTTCTTAAAGTTTGGAACACCCTGTGGAATATTCTAGCATATATAAATATTAAAATTACAACTTGGTTATAGCGTTAGGCTTTCTGAACATTTTCTTTTTTGACTCATTTGCTTATGTTGAAAAATAAAAAAGTTATGGGCTTTAACAACTAGCCATGTTTTTCATCAATAAATCCTCATAGAAGGGGAGAAAAGCATGCTAAATTTGCAGTTACTCAAGCGTTATGGGGATCTATTGCATTGTAAAGAGTGGTTCCTGAAACAAAAAAGTTAAGTTTTCCAAAGTGTGGGAGTCTCCATTTTTTAATTTAATTTTCCATTTCCACCAATCGTTTTCTCCGTTTACAGCGCCGTCTATCCATTACTGGAAAAAATGTTGCGAAAAAAAGTTGCTTATCTTTAGGTGAAGAATCCAAATCTGCAATAAAAATTGTGGGCTCCTATTTAAGATTTAAAAGTAACCCCCCACCCCACTTCCGTGGGGGGACGTGTTTGGTGCCATTCGATAGATTTCTGAAAAATATTGAATACGTGTATTTTGTAGTTTTACGATCTTATGTTCATTTCGCGAAATATCGTATTTAAAATTTTTAATTTACCCCCACCCCTCTCCGTAGGGTGACGTGTTTAGTATTATTAGATAGGGTTTTGAAAAATATTGAAACCTCAACGTATTTTTTAGTTTTTCGGTCTGACGTTTATTTCGCGAAATATTCGCTTTTCTTGTAACTTTGTGACTCACCCATTTTCTTAACCCCGCTCAAATCGTCAAATTTTTGAAATATACACTATTTTGCATATACTTAACTTACCTTATCTTAATCTGACGATTTCGAGCTTTTCTAAGAATAGATTTTTTTTCCCCGGTGTTAAGAACCAATATATGGTATAGGTACATTTAAAGGGTACAAAGTTTCTCCCCATGTGATAATCTGACGCTCTCGAGTAACATCATTATCTGCTTAGTTTAGTAAAACAAGCCTAAAGTAATTCAATAGATGTATTAAATAAATTAATTAATAAGCGATGTAAGCGATGTCACAATGACGACGTCCCGTGGATTTCAGCTGAACTAGCTTCGAGGGGGTTTTAATGTCAAACGCTGAGGGCACATGCATTCTAGTATTCAGTATTTATTTTTGCATGTTACAAAGTTTATATACAACATCGACGAAAAATGAACATCAGATCAAAAAACTGCAAAATACACGTATTCAATATTTTTGAAAAATCTACCGATTGGCACCAAACACGAGCCCCCACGGAGGTAGGGTGGGGATTTAATTTAAAATCTTAAATAGGAGCCCCCAATTTTTATTGTAGATTTGGATTCTTTACGTAAAAATAAGCTTTTATTCGACACATTTTTTCAAATAATGGATAGAGTGCGCTATAATCGGAAAAAAACGATTGTTTCAAATGGAAAATTAAATTAAAAAATGGAAAGTCCCCCACCATATGGAAAACTTAACTTAACCATTTTCTGGTTTTAGCACGTACTCTTCACAATTGAGTAACTGCAAATTTAGCATACTTTCCTCCCCTAATATGAGGATTTATTGATGAAAAACGTGGATAGTTGTCAACGCACATAACTTTTTTACAATCTCACATAAGTAAATGAATCGAAAAGGAGAATGTTAAGAAATCCTAACTCTAAGATCGAGTTTGAATTTTAATTATTTACATATGCTAGAATATTCCACAAGGTGTTCCAAACTTTAAGAAAAAAACACAGTATGATTGGTACACGCGGTATAAAATTATATTTACCTGTCTAGAAACAATATTATCACAACGATATTCTTAAATAATAAGACTATACCATACTAAAATAATTACTCAAATCGGACCACTGGTTTAGAAAATTCGAGACATCAAACATGTCCCATTTTTAAGGTGTTCGGCTAATTTTGCCGGTGTGTGTATATACATTATATTGTTAAATAATTTTTATGCGGAGAATTTGAAAAATTATTTTATATCAAAGACCATGAGACAGTAGATTTTCATGACCCTGTATATGGACAAATTTTGTAAACAAAATAATTTAGCAGTAAGAAGTGTTTCGCAGAAAAGTAAAATTTTAGTGGTAAAGACTCTACGAACATTTTATAAATTTCAAAAGAACGGACTAAGACGGTTGTTTAGAAAGTTTTAATGTACACCGAGGTAGATTTAACTGTAGACAATGCTTTATATACGATTTCTTAGAAAGAAATGATAGTAAACAAATTTGTTTAGTTTAAGATATAGGGTTTTTTTAGATTGTAAATAAAAATAATTTTAATATCTCCTAGAAATTGAGAAGAAAAAATTTTATATACAATACTATTTTTTCTTAAGAAAAAAAAAGAGGCATATGATGTTTGGGGAATGCGTGTGATTGGCTATGAGAGCGATGAAAGGAGAATGGAGTGGTGAGTTTAAAATTGATGAGAGAAAAGCGAATCATAGTGTAATTACCATCGAAAGCAATCGGTCAAGTTTGAAAGTAGTGTATTTGTGAAAAGTGTGTTAATTTGGTGACCGTTTAAGCAGAATCGTGTGAGACGAAAACGAGATCGAGTCGAGAAGTCCAAACTCCTTGTGTTCGAAAAGATTCCAGTTTCTGTAAGTAACGAGGAGTAGTATTATATAAAGTTTGCACGAGGTACCTATTTGAGGAAAAAAAATGTTTGGATTCTAAAGACTGATTGTTTTTATTGAGTCGGAGATTTTAATTTGTGGAGAGAATTCTAACGAGTGCTGTTTTGAAACAGTTGAAAGGAGAAGCACATTTGGCAGAATCAGAAGATCTCGTCGTGGGAGAACTAGGACAACATAAGCCAGTAGAACAAAATAAGGATGTCGGCAAAACTTAGTCAGATTATTTGTGAAAAAAAAATAGTTGTTTTGTATTACTTACCATTTTTTTTTAAGTAACGTCAACTTATTAGTATTACAACATAAATTATTAATTCATAAATTCACAGAAGATATAATTAATCGATTTAAAAAGTGGAAATTAAAATTTGTTTTCTGTATAAAAATAATAAGAGCAATCTACCGATTGCATTTGGATCACAGAGAAGATAATAGAATTAAGAGGCTACAGTAGCTATCAACAGGTAGCAACAAACGCGTTCCACGATTGCGGCTCTAATTTTGAATATTTTGTCGAGATATTTGGCACACATATTCGTAATATAATAAAGAATGGCGGTACAGAGCCCAATTTCAGAAATATGTTAGTACGTGGAAATTACTCTATAACTAAATAAAATATTGAAAAAAGGAGCCTGTACCGCCATTAAGAAGAAAAAAAATAAACTTTTTTCAAATAAACTTTTTTATTCCATGCCTAGAAATCGAACATATTATAACTAAATAACTAATTAGGCAACATAGAGAAATTATCAGTAGTAATTGCACAAGAGCTCTGAAATTATTTAATTTTCCCGAGTGACACTTTGACAGTTTTAATTTCACGAGGCGAAGGCGAGTGAAATTATGTTAAAGGGTCACCAGAGCAAAAATTCTATATTAATTTCAGAGGTCGAGTGCAAGTTGTTGCGATTATTTCATGAATAAAACTGTTCAAAACCAAAATTTTATTGTAATTTATTTATGTAAGTACCATTAAACACACAGTTTTTATAAATATTTGACGATTGAAAGTCATCACTTTTATAATTTTTAAAACATTAATTGTCATTAATGTCACTGAATGTATTTTTTCGTAGCAACGAAGGGCATCTGACGTAATATACTTAACGACGGGAGATTATCAAAAATTATCGATTTAATTCAGATTTCTGTAGCTTTCTATTGGTCAGAATCTCCTATGAATGAAATAATCACTGTCATTTTGACAAACCTGCGTCAGATTTTCTCTAATCTGTTCTGTCATCTTTATCGATATCTGTTTAGTGCAGTAGTGTGTTAATTTAAGAATTCGGTTTTGTTGTTTCATAGGAAAGTAGTGTTTATTGATAGTTATCTTATTATATATTTGTTGTTGTTGTATAAGTTGTTGGCCTCTTTGAAAGAATAGATTGTTTTTAATTGTGAGTTTTAGTTATATGTATGTAGGTAAGTATATTTTACGTAAAAATATTTCGTATTCTAATGCAAGTATATAAAGTTTTAGGAGGATTTTTTATTCTAAAAATATTATCAATAGTTTAACAAAATGGAAAAAGTAAATCAAACGAAAAATAAAGTGAAACCTTCCAAGAAAAAGTCCATTAAAAACCGTGCCAAAATTATGCGAAAATCGAAATTTGTTTCGCTTCACAACAAAAAATTATTATTTATTAATGTTTTATTATTAGATATTTCATGCAAATACCTTTCTAAATACCTATCTTAACATAAAATTTTCACCCATTTTGGTTTATTTTTATACATATCTATTTAATAATAATAAAATCGTTTTCTATTACTTCCATTTAGCGCGACTATAATATTGTCAAAATATTAATCTTAGATAATGTCAAATATTGCCACTGTTGCCAAAGTTTATGATAATATCTCGTGAAGTTATATTTTGTTGCTACCTGTTGATCGCTACTGTTAACTCTTAAAGGTTTTTTATGGTTAGATAAGAAATTTTACAACAGAAAAAAATTTTAGCATAAATTTGAATTTTTTATATTTTATGGTATAGTGTTACCTAAATAAATTGTAGTTAGAAAATTTATATAAGTTTTGAGTATATTTTTATGTTTGTCCTGGATAAAGCAAGCAACGAGAAATACTAGAAGCCACAAAATAAAGATAATACATACAATCGATTAGCCCTGAGAATTTGTTTTATTAAAAAAATATATTTTTTTGTTTTATAAGTAGCAATTAAAATAAATAATTAATTAATTTAATTAATAAAAGGCATCTTAATCTCATAACACGAAGTGAATTCAGATCATAAAAATATATACCGGGTGGTGAATTGGAACACGGACCATAGGAAACGCAATGTAAAATTCTAAACTGTTGAATTCCTGCTTCCCTAATTATTTTACATCAAAAGTCATAAGAAACTATTTGTAGAGAATTGAAATCTATATTGAAAACAACTCTTAATATTGTTCTATGAACAATAATTATTCAAAATTTTGTAAAAATTTAGTACAATTTTCAGAGAAATACGCCAAAGTTACGCCACACACAGTGCAATAATGTGTATAAGATTGCATTCGGTGACAATGAATTTATTATATTAACAATTTGAACTGTCAATTTATTTATTTATTTTATCATTTATTGTTTAAAACACAATAAAGTTGATCAGATACCCTCAGTTAAGGAGAAAGTATTAATAATAAAGATATTTTCTTCAGTCAATAGTGTGCTCACTGTCAGATAAATAGTAACGTGTGGCCTAACATGCCCACACATACCTACTGCTGTAAATACATTATATTTTTCAAAATTTTGGAATGTGTTTAAATCGTAGAACAATTGTAACTTCTGTTTTTAATACAGATTTCAATCCTCTACAAATAACTTCTCATGACTTTTGATGTAACATAATTAGGAGAGCAGGAATTCAACAGTTTAAAATTTTACATTGAGTTTCCTATGGTCCCTTTTCCGATTCACCACCTTGTATACACTTTTGACTTTTTGTTTTGATATCTTTATTAAGACTCTAATAAAAGACTGTAATGTGAAACAAAAATTTAAATATTAATAAAATAGTAGGTACATTGTATTGGTACATTTACTAGTGAGATTTTTAAAAGAATTCTCGATGGTGCTCTACATGCTAAAGTAAAACAAATCTTAAAAAACAGAAGACAAAGGACACAATACATTCTAAAATTTTTATTAAACAGCAGGAGTGAGCATAATAAATACTCTGCCACATCTTTGTATATATTAGGATATCTTTGTAAAATGTATGTCAAATCCTGACACATAGAGAACAGAAAGAAGGAACAATCAGATTAAAATGTAATAAGTTGTTCGTATTATTGTGGTTCTTTTCAAACTCCAGAGGCCCATAAAGGGTTGTTTTAAAATGTTAAAACTGTCGTAATGATATACAACGTATTATACATCCACGTGCATTGTGAATAACAAACAAGTGTTTTTACTTTTAGTTTTTTCCAAATAACTAGCAATAAATGTTTTATCTATGTCTGACTTTTTATTTATACAAGAATTACTAGATTTTATTTAACACATTTCCAAGAAAATACCTTTAGAGTGGTTTGTTCCTTTTGATAAATTACAAAAACCCTCGAAATTGAACTCATGTCTTAATGTTAAGGCATGTGCTGTTAGTGCACATGCATTTATTTTATTAGTTTTTATGTCACTACGAAAAGAGACAACCATATTGTGGAAATTACAGAAGGTTTCCCCTATATACACGTTGTTAAAATTGAAACAAAATATGGAATATACAACATTTGACGATTCCTGTGTTGTGAAGTGTTTAATCTCAAATATTCAATATTTCATATCCGATATTAATCAATGTTTTTATCACTCTATACATCATATTAAAGCAACTTGTTATTATATTAAAACATGTGTAGCCTCCTAATTTAGTTAACTATTGCGAATCATAAACAATATTTTGGCTATGTCACATTAATTTTGATGATTAAATCATATGACCCAAATACATATTGCCGCAAAGAAAGAACATTCATTTAGATTATTCATTAGAATCACTTAATAGAGACAACATGTAGTCTCATCATTATCATTGTTATCATTCATCCAATCAGTGTCACACACATTAAGAGCAAATAGATTATTATTTTTGTATTGCTCCCGAGCTATTAGTGTCGATTTAAATATAAAGCACTATCGTCTTTAATCCGATGTTTAACTATCGGCGAAATAAGTTGAGCTGAACTGATCTTAATCGTGAAGGGATCCTTGGTTTTTTGTGTATAACTTAGATACCGTTTTCACATTCCCTGTTGTAATTTTAAAGCCATCAACATGTTTGAAGATGATAATTAGTTAAGGTGTCAGAACAGGAATGTTGTATGTAGGGTAAGGAACCAAAAGTTATTTTAGGTGGTACAATTGATGTGTTGTCTGTCAGTTGTCGGGCCTTACTGTTATGAAAATTTTGTCTGTCAGACGACTGAAAAGGAGAACCAAAAATAAGCTTATTTAAAAGCCCTATGGAATAGGAACTCTCAAGTAGTATAGATCTCAGCCTTCTTAGTCCCTTGTCCCTAAACTCAAGATGCCCTCAACCACAGACGAAATTTTAATAACAACAAGGTCCGACAACTAACAGACAACCCATCAGTAGTACCACCTAAAATAACTTTTGGTTCCTTACGCTACATTCCTGTTCTGACACCTAAGCTAATTAACATCTTCAAAAATGTTGATGGATTAAAAATTACAACTAGGAATGTGAAAACGGTATCTAAGTTATACACAAAAATCAAGGATCCCTTCGCAACACAGGAATCTTTGAATGTTGTTTATTCCCTACCTTGTTCCATAACTAGACAAAAAATTACATTTTACTTTTTAGTTTCAAATAGGAAACTGTATATTAGTAGTTTAAGTTATGTAGTTTTTTTTATAATTTTCAACATTTTTGATGAAAGTATACAATATTATCGTTTGTCAGAACCGCTTTATACAGATACAAAATTATACTCAAGAATAAAATAAAACTCTTGTATTGGATGTACTCGTAAACTTCTGTCTAGTTTAGTTTTGGCGGGCTTGTTAAACGTACTAATAAGCGCCAGCGGTAGAAAGTTTAAATATTGTTTTGGAACAATAAATGTTCTCTTTTTGTGCCGTTAACTTCGGAGCTAACTTATTTAGCTGAGTAATGGATGAAATATAATTGGTGGCGTCTATTGCGTACCACTCATTCGATAACTCATATTTGTTACTCTATCTGTTTTAATAAAGAAGCGGATAGACAGACGAACGGACAGAGTGGCATGAAACCAGAAGTATATATCTGTTCTCGTCTTGCTAAGGCGCGTCAAATAATACATCGCTTCTACTATTTCGACAACTTTGAAATTGTACTTCCTGTTACAATTCTAAAACCGGAAGTCGTAGGTTAAATTTTTCAGCTTTAATGTCATCCTTGGGTTATGAACTTTCATTCGACACGGAGGAGTTGTGTTTACAGACGCGACGAACAGACTTCTTCTTCTTGAGGTGCCTATTAGCGACGAATGTTGGCGATCATCACGGCAATGTTTATCTTGTCTACGGCAGCGCGGAAAACCTGCTCCAACCAGGTTCTAAGATTCTTCAACCAAAATGTTTCTTTTTCTGGACCTGGACCCCGCTTTCCAAATATTTTTCCTTGCCGGATGGCCTGTAGGAGGGCATATCTCGATTCATTTGGCATAATGTGTCCGAAGTATTAGGTGTCATCTCCATATTTGATGTTGTTTACCCGGTACCCATTTAGTAGAATACCATTTTCAGTTTCGTGCAAAGCTTCGATAAATATATTCTTTCAGAGCAGAGACTGAAGATTAGAGGAGACAAAACACAGCTTTGTTTCACTCCACGCATGTTCTTCACATATTCGGTGTATTCACCTTCAACTCTGAGATTTGTGGTCTGATTCTGGTGAAGTTTTCTAATTATTTTCAGATCTTGGGTATTAATTCCTGCTGCTTTTGGTATTTGCATCACCTTGGAGTGCTGTACTTGACCAAATGCTTTCTCTTAATCAACAAAACATGATTATACGTCGCAATTGACGTATCTGCATCGCTGGATAAGATTTGAATTGAGAACAGAGCCTCTCTTGTACAAACAGTATTTATGAACCCAAACTGACATGGATAATTCAACGTTTTCATATTTTTTCAATTGGCTGGTGAACTGATTGTTTTTAATTAATAAAACCAATATTCAATTGGCATAAAGACCGGTCTATAGTTGTTCTATACCAAATATTCAGAATTAATATCCGATATTGAACAGTATATTTTTATCACCCCGTATATCACATCAACCAATTTGTTATTATATTCAAACATGTGCAGGTTATTTAATTTGTTTAATTGTATCAATTTATAAACAATATTTTGGCAATGGACATTAATTTAGCTGACAAAGTAAAACCTTTGTTCTTTTTGTCGTGTGGGCTATGACCCAATTCATGTTGCCAACAAGAGAGAATACATTTTAGAATCATTCTCAAGAATCAACTCAACCAGGCCAGATGTGACTTTAACTTCATTCCTTCATACATTCAATATGTAGCATCATAGAGTCTTCAACTAAGTCGCGTACAAGCCACATATCAGTACTCAACGTTCTCTCGGGGTAATTACCCTGGTGTCTACCGCTATCAATAAAATATCTAAGTGCTATTGGTGTTTCTATTACTGAAGATCATCCTCCACTGGGACCGAAGATTAGACAACAGTCATTACTCGACAAAATTAGTATATTGTACAAGTAAGAAAAAAGACATGTTTCTCACGAGTTTCGCAAATCAAGTGGGGGAGAAATATGTCATTTTCTCATGTGTTTTTCTCATGCGGTTTTGTCAAGAGTTCAAACTTCAAAATTAAATAATTTAGGTGCTTTTTGTTATATTATATGCATAAATTGAAATAAAATACATATACATTACATGTAGGTATTTAATATTCTTAAAATTTATATACGTTATTTATTTAAAATTCTAATTAACAGTTATTTTTGAACAGTTTTAAAAGTTAATTCCTGGTAAGTTTTGCTGCAACACATTTTCTTTGACAAAATTAATTGTGTTTGTATTGTGCTTGTTACCATGGAAACGGCGATCATATGTATGAAACACCGTAGGGAAACCGTGAGAAAAAATATTTCTACCTGCAATGACCGGCTTTCTCACTGCATGAGAAATTGTTCGTTTTGAATGTATAAGTAGTGACAGAAGTTGCACATTGTATGGCATTCATAGAAAATAGTATATTGTACAACAAGTGAGAAAAACGACATGTTTCTCACGAGCGCAGAAGTTTGGTGGCACGAGCCGATGCACGAGGCGATGCAAATCAAGCGAGGGAGAAATATGTCATTTTCTCATGTGTTTTCTCATGTGTATACTGTACTTTTCTATGGATGCGGTTTTGTCAGGAGTATCAACTTCAAAATTAAATAATTTAGGTGCTTTTAGGTATATTATAAAAATGCATAAATTGAAATAAACTACATCTACATGTAGGCATTTAATATTCTTAAAATATGTATACGTTATTTATTTAAAATTCTAATAAACATTTATTTTTAAACAATTTTGAAAGGTTATGGCTGGTAAGTCTTACTTCAACACATTTTGTTTGACAACATTAATTGTGTTTGTATTGTGCATGTTACCATGGAAACGGCTATCATATGTGTGCAAAACCGTAAGAGAACCCGTGAGAAAAAAATATTTCTTACTGCAATGGTCGACTTTTCTCACTGCGTGAGAAATTGTTCGTTTTTAATGGATGTAAAGAGTGAGAGAAATTGCACATTGTGTAAAATCCAGAGATATTCAAATAGGTAACTGTATATTAGTTTTTGTTATGTTGTTTTTCCTAATAGTCTTTCAAGAGCTGGAAGCGGATTTTGCTCGTGATAAGTAATATGAACAAACTATACGGGGATATATTGAATTAGTCGTGTACAGTGTACATGACTTTCCTGCACGGGCGGACACCTGAGCGGGGGACGAGGGTAGTTATAAGAGGTCAAAATCACGGTTTTTATTATTTTTTTGTGACGTTAATGATCGAGATAGTGCACCATAGGTACGTCATTACGTAACTAAGCAAAATCTCCAGAAACGGAAGGGGTGAATATACACGCTGCGTGGGGGCTAAGGGTGGGGGAAGGGGTGAACATAAAAATTATAAGGGGTGCTGTGACGTTTCTGATCGAGATAGTGCACCAAAATTTGGGAATAAGTAGCTCATGACGTAACTAAGTAAAATCTCCAGGGGCGGAACGCTGCGTGGAGTCAAAGGTGCAGGGGTGAATGTAAAAATTATAAGAGGTTTTTTGTGACGTTCGTGATTGAGGTAGTGTACCAAAATTTGGGAATAAGTCCTCCGCTATGGTCTTCACCACCCGTGTTGGAAAGTCATGCACACGACTAATTCAACATATCCCCGTATAGTTTGTCCATAGTCCATATTACTTATCACGAGGAAAATCCGCTTATATCTCTCCGACTATAATTTCCAGTATTCTTGATGAAAGTATAGCATTTGCGACAATTACTTTAAATATATTATATACCGCAATTTAAAGGAAGAGTAAAATAAAATTCATTGTAAACTTCTGTCTAGTTTAGTTTTGGCGGGCTTGTTAAACGTACTAACAAGCACCAGTGGTAGAAAGTTTAAATATTGTTTTGGAACAATAAAGGTTCTCTTTTTGTGCCGTTAACTTCGGAGGTAACTTATTTAGCTGAGTAGTGGATGAAATATAATTCGCGGCGTCTATTGCGTACCACTCATTCGACGCCGACAAATTCAATTTGTGGACATTTACATACACTTTGAGCCTCTTCAAATTTAATTCGATGTTTTGAATGTCGAAGAAGCCTGTAATAGAGTTAAATGGTAATAGGAGGATGCCCGTATTTTCTTTTCATTAATGAGCGGAAGCATTAAACAATTAAGGAAGCGTTTTAAATATGTTATTTTTTATGGCTCCTTTTTAATTTTTACCATTGTAAGGTTTCACTTTTATACGTGTTTATTGTTATACTTATACAGTGAGTGGGTTTTTCCAACAAAATCTTTAATTTTCAACTAAAATTTTACATAAGTAATTGTCCTTCACATAACATTTCGAACATTTGTACTTATGGTAGTGGTCTTTTCGGGCCGCTGATCACAGTTTAAAGAAGCAGAAGAAGAAAAAGAAGATTATTAAGCTTCTTGACAAGTGACGTCCGTTCATCACTGTTTTTTTTCTGTGCCTGTACTGATCACAAGTGGTTTCCAAATAGTTTTATAAAAATTATTAGAAAGTGTTTAAAATACAACCAAAGTCATCAGAGAATAATTATGTATCCCGAAAGAGGCGGAAATATGAAAATTTGCAACAGAAACTGGTAGAGTTAAGGTATTTATATGATATTTTTGGGTTTTATCCCAAAAGACCAAGTTATTTATAAGATATTTTTGAATTATTTTATGTTAGATAAATTAAATTATGTGTGAATAGATCGAACTATAAATATTTAATATTTACGAAATGACAATTTTAATCAAATTCAAACGTGGGGTCCTATTTTGTTGTTATCAATATATTTTCTCTGTTGTCATAGTTACTATATCTCGCCTTCTTCCCTATTCGAAATACTCAAAACGTCAATAGTATTTGTCAAAACACACAGAGATGTAACAGGCGCTATGTTGCCACACTGCTCTGATTTTCCTATTAATGTTTATTTTGTAGCAAAATGTCCGACAGACATGATATTATGCAAAAATTTATATTGTTTGTGTCAATAAGGATAACTTAAGGTAGCCCAAAGTAATACAGACTAAATTATTAGGGGTTTAACAATAAAATTATAGCCCAAAGGTTTAAAATAGAACAAAATAAAGGGTTTACCAATAAAATTAGAGCAGGGGTGTTTTTAAGCAGCCCAAAAAATCTTTATGATTATTTGACCTGCCTCTATTTTTCAGAGGTACTCTACAGTAGTCCAGAAGTTTAGAATAGAACAAAATATATTAGTTTAACTGCTTTTGTAAATTTTACTTCGATTTCATGTTACAAGCAAGTTTACTTGCACTAAATTATTTGTTTGGTTTTGTGTTCAAACAATAAAACTAGAGCAGAGGTATTTTTTAGTAGCCTAGACGATCTTTATGATCATTTTATCTGCTTCTATTTCTCAGAGGTATTTTTACAGTAGCCCAGCAGTTTGGAATACAATATAATTATATTTATTTCACTACTTTTGTAAATTCTACTTCGATTTAAGATTACAAGCAAGTTTAATTACACCAAGTTTATTGTTTGGTTTGTCTTCAAACAATAAAATTACAGCAGAGGGTACTTTTTAGCAGCCCAGACAATCTTTATGATTATTTTATCTGCTTCTATTTCTCCGAGGTACTCTAATGTAGCCCAGAAGTTTAGAATACAATAAAATGTATTTATTCAACTACTTTGTGCACATTTTGGCTAGATTTCATATTACGAGGGTAGTAAGTTTACTGCTTTCATTAAATGTTTGTTTGGTTTGTCCTCAAACAATAAAACTAGAAGAGGGTACTTTTTTTTAGTAGCCCAGAAAATCTTTATTTTGAGCTACTCCTATTTCGCAGAGTTACTTATAGTAGCCCAGAAGTTTAGAATAGAATAAAATATATTTAACTACTTTTTGCACATTCTGCATTGATTTTTATCGTCTACCTTGATATTACAAAGTTAGTAAGTGTACTTACAATAAATTTTTGTTTGGTTTTGTCAAAAATATTAAACAAAGATACAAAATCAGCTTTATTAAGTCATCTCGAAGTCATTACGAAGCCACAAAAGACCACTGTTTATCCAAAAACTGTACCACAAAGCCAAGCTGCTGTTTCCACTCAGCATCCATCAAGAGTTCTTTCAGAATCTAGCAACTTTAATCAGCAGCGTTTAAACTTCAATCCAACCTTGAGCAGACCAAGATTTGGACAAAGTCAATACTCAAATGACCCTCTACTAGCATCGAGATACAAACAATCGAACAGACAGCAGTACCAAAAGCAAATGAGAACAACCAGGATGTCATACTAAAGGTCAATAAAAATTAATAGGGTAATATTGCTAACTGTATTAAAATATGGAAAGGGATTACTTCAGGTAAGAAAGTTTTAAGTTGGGTCTAAGGTTTTAATATTTTATTTAAAACAACGCCCTCTGAAGAGAGAGCACCAAAAGTTCTCATAGACCCAAACTGGTCGTATGACCAAAAAAAAAAAAAAAAAAAAAAAAAAAAAAAAAAATACTTGAAAAGTAATTAAAAATTACTATTTCTCCTTCTTCACATACAAAAGGACAATTTATTTTTCGTAGTTTTTTGTGCCCAAAAAGGACGGAAATCAGAGATTTTGTTTTGAATTTAAAACAATTGAATTGCTTTATAGAAGCCACATATTTTAAGCTGGAAGACTATAATAGGTCAGTCCTCAAGCTCATTTTCAAGGGTTATGGCAAAAATAGATTTAAAAGTTGTCTATTTTGCTATTCCTGTTCATTAAAATTCTAAAAAATATTTAAAATTTAAGTACAGAACTTTTTTATATTAATTAAACTGTTTACCGTTTGGTTTGAATAATATCTCGGCTTTTATATTTACAAAAACTTTAAAACCAGCCCTAAATAATCTAATAACAGGAGGCTTTACTTTTGTCAATTTTTTAGAGGACCATTTACCAATTTCAAAATCATATTTAAAATGTAAAGAAAATATTGTTTAAACATTTTCTATGTTTTTCTGCTTGGGATTTACTATAAATAAAAAAAAAAGGGAAAAGTATACTTTCACCCACACAAAATATAACTTTTCTTGGTTTTACGTTTGATTCGAACCTGATATATTTTGCACCTGCTGACAAAAAAAAAAAAAAAAAAAAAAAATATCTAATAGTATTCAGAACATCAAAAATAAAAGTACATGTAAAATATGATCATTTGCAGCCTTAATCGGTCAGTTTGTAACAGTTAGTCCATTTATGGAAGTTAAATATGGAAAATTATACTAAAAAAATATATATATATATATAAATAAATAAAAAAGAAAAGTAGCCTCTTTCTTAAACTAATAGTTATAACACTGAAATGACCATACCTAAATACTTAAAAACGATTACAATTGGTGGTTAAATAACAAACCAATTAGTGAGCAAAATATAAAATAATCCAATTATGTACTTGAAATATTTTGCGATGCATATATCTTTTAGCATGGCGGGTATGCTGCATTGATAACAAAACTCATGGTTTTTGGAGTTATGAACAACAACTACATATAAATGTACTTCAGTTACTAGCAGCATATAGTGGCTTGAAATCCTTTTTGAACGAATATAGGAATTGTAACATTTTGCTAGGAATAAATAACGCAACAGCTGTGTCTTGCAATAACAAGATGGGTAGTGTACAGTACTCAACATTTGCAGATAAGTTTAATAATTCTGTGAAAATAGGAATTTAAAAATTATTTTTGCATCTATAACAGTAAAAAAAAAATGCTTTTGCCTGACTCGGAATCAAGATCTTTAAAAATTGAAACAGAGTAGGTATTCTTTAAGTGATAATTGTGTTACTATAATTTTTGAGCAGCTTCTTATTCCAGAAATCGATATGTCTGCCACATATCCTAAAAAAAAAAAAAAATGTGCAAGGTATGTAATTTTGAACCCTGACCCCGGATCAGAGAAAGCCAATGCCTTAACTCTAGATTGGCATGGATTTAAATTTTATGTTTTTCAGCCTTGGTACACAACCTTTGACAACCACACCTTACACAACCAAAAAGATAATTATGGACCTGATAAAAATTTAATCTAGAATTTTTATTTGGGCTTTTATATCCAGGACATCCTTTGGGTTTCCATATTCTTGTCAGGCAAAGAAAAGGCATTCCTGAGGATTCGATCCCAACTATTACAACAAATCACTAAATCTGTATGATACAGTTTTCAAGAGATGGCGACGGTTTAGTATAAAATAGTAACCATTTTGCTTATGAATTATCAAATTTTAATTTTATTAAATCTATCGTAGAACAGGATTATAATTATAGCTCGTATAAACATTCACAGTGCTGCATTGGCGTTGATAGAAGATATCCTAGAATATTATAAAAACATTTTTAAATTTTTTTTACAAATGTATATATAACCTCAAACCTTAATTGCCCAAATATTAATTAACTTGGGACCCTCTACCAGTATTACTTTATTTAGAAACATTATTTCGTCTCACAAGTCTTTCCCTGAAAGATCTTACTTACAAACTTGTAATGTTGATTGCACTCACTTCAGTTCAGAGGTTGCAAATCCTGTACCTAATAAAAATTCAGAATATTTTCATGGATCAAGATAAAATTGACATTTTGATATAACATAGGATAAAGACTTCCCCAAAAAATAATAATAATAATAAATAAACAAATAGCAACCTATTTAAAACAAAAAACACACTTGAGAGTGTTTAGAGATTTCTAAAACATTCGTCCTCAATCGGAAGACAATTTGTTTATAACTAAAAACAAAAAAAAAAAAGAGACGTAGAAAGCAACATCTACCCAGGCGTTGAGTAGATGGATATAACATTTTTTTAAATTAAAAATATAGACACTAATATTTTTGAAGTGTATAGTGTCAGACATGCATCTACCTCAGCGGGAGTTAGAACTGGATTATAGAAGATATTAGAGAGACGGCGAGATGGACAGAAAATTCTCAAGTATTCAATATTTTTTATAATAAACCTCTAGCAAAAGATTACGGACTCTTTGCAAAACCGTATTGTCTGGTGAGTCCATGTAATTGTATGTAATTGTAATTATATTACATGTGTAGGTTACTAATATTAGTAAGAACATTAATTTTCTTATTATGTTTATTTGTACCTGGTTGAAGGTACACATCTCATATAATTAAAATATAAACATGAATCTTAATTAATAATTGCTCTAATATGTTAGTTAGGTATACATATGTATATATTTTGTGTAAAGTTTCTAAAAAAAAAAAAAAAAAAATTACTAAGTACTATTCATTTTTGGATTGCAATGTACTTTTGTTTATTTATCGCACAATATTGTTTAATCTTTCAACAGCCTACCATAAGTACAAATGTTCGAAATGTTATGTGAAGGACAATTAATTGATTGGTTGACTTACCTGTTAAGGAGGGACAATCATAATTGTCCTATCTTACATTTCGAACATTTGTACGCTCCCCCCCATTGATCCTTTTGAACCCACCCATGTCTTGTGCGATAAAAATATAAAAAAAAAACAGTGATGAACGGACGTCACTTGTCAAGAAGCTTAATAATCTTCTTTTTCTTCTTCTGCTTCTTTAAACTGTGATCAGCGGCCCGAAAAGACCACTACCATAAGTACAAATGTTCGAAATGTAAGATAGGACAATTATGATTGTCCCTCCTTAACAGGTAAGTCAACCAATCAATTAATTGTTTATTAATCATTAAATAACTTGGTAATATAAAGTCTCTTTTATATTTTTAAAACAGTTTAGCAACAATTGAAATTTTAATTAAAAATTTACGGTCAGTGTAATAACTACAATAATTAGGATCCATAAGAATAACTATGATTTTGTATAAAAAGACACTGTACCTAATGTAATTTACAGAATTGAAATTGGACTACTTAAGCGACCTCAGAAATATTTTAAAATTATAAATATTTTTTTGGCACATAAACAAATAGAATATGTCGGGAATTATTAAATTAGATTAAATCACGAAAAAGGTGTTGAAAAAAACGGCATAACGCTTCTTTTAAAAGAAAAAAAGTTTAATTGTGATGAGTGGTGCTTGAGATACAACCGGTCAAACTTGACTGGCATTTACGGCAAAGATATAAACAATAGGTTCATAATTTTTAAACCATCACCTTTTCATTTTTGTCCTCTTTCTCCACACCAATTTTCATATCTTTAAAATACTCATAACATATAATTTTAAAATATTCCTGAGGCCGCTTAAATAGTCCAATTTCAATTCTGTATACTACATTACATAGGTAGGTACAGTGTCTTTTTATACAAAAATCATAGGTATTCTTATGTATCATAATTAGTGTGGTTATTATAGCGACCGTAAATTTTTAATTAACAATTCAATAGTTGCTAAACTGTTCATTAAATTTCTATCGGCTTCTGGAATTATAATCTATACAAAAAGAGCTTTTATATTACCAAGTTATTTAATTATTGATAAACAATTACTTATTTAAAATTTTAGTTAAAAATTAAAGATTTTGTTGGAAAAACCCGCATTCTCCGGGGAGAATTTCTGTCGAAGTAAATCGGGAAAATCATGTATCTGTGCAGAGTTTAATAACGGTGAATTTATATTTGAGTATTTTTGGTGTAAAGTTAAAATCTTTGGAGTTATAGAGCGGAAAAATGGAAAAACACGATTTTCGGGCGCCATTTTGTTTATAAAAAAAGTAGCACACTATCTGCGGACTTTGCGTAGACCTATATTTTTAATATATACAATCATAAGATCCGATTCCAGCAATAAACTTGCTGGTAAATAACTTTTTCCAATAATGGCCTATTCTCCGATAATCTGCCCAGACTATAAACAATGTTCTATATTATATACAAAGAAATTCTACATAAAATTCAAACAAAAAGGTCATATCCATAATTGTTATAAAATCAACGGTTCATGAGTTACGAAGGGTAAAAAGTGGAGGTTTTCGATACTTTTTATATTTTTTGGGCAATCGATGATGATTTTGAGTGGTGAGGTTGACGTTTCTTCAAGGGATTATCAATAATATACCATCTGCCACTGAAATAGCAAATTTTACTTACAAAGCACAATCCTGTTAAATAATAATTTGCCCAAATTTGAATAAATTGCCCAAAAAATATAAAAAGTATCGAAAACTTCCACTTTTCACCTTTCGTAAATCTGGAACCGTTGATTTCATAACAATAATTATGTATAGGACCATTTTTGTTTTAAATTGTATGTAGAACATTTTTTTATAGAACAGTGTTTACGCTAAAGCATAGTTTTAGAAATATTGACGAAAAACGTAAAAAACTACAAATTTACCGACTTCTCCCCATCTCCCCCCCCCCCCCCAATCAGAACGCTTAAAATGGTGTACCTTTTTACTGATCAATATGTGGACCATATAGAACAATTTGATGTTGGAGGAAAACTTTCACTTTGGACGTTAGGCCTTTTTTTGGACCAATTTTACAACACTACCTCCGTAACTTTGGAACCGTTCATTTTAGAAGGATTATGCATAGGGCCTTTTTTATTTCAAATTTAATGTAGAACATTTTTGTATAGAAGGTTCTTCATGTTTAACCGCATAGTTTTAGAAATATTGAACGAAAAAGGTAATAACTACGAATTTACCGATTTAACCCACCCCCGAAAATTTAGGGTTGCTTCACTTGGATTGGTCGAACTCAGGGGTTCATGTACAACAAATGTGCTTATTAGTGTCAATCATAATATGATCAAATGTATAGTTTACGATTCTACAAAGAACACGGACTTTTTTTTTATTGTCTCGTATAATTAATAAAAACGTGGTATTCTAAAAATAATTATTTTTCAAATTAAAATGTCAATTTTAAAAACAAAAAGCTTCCAACGCCAGGAATCGAACCCGGGTCGCCTGGGTGAAATCTAGGAGCCAAGTGTTCTAGGCCGTTAATAGATGTAATCCACGAAGATAAATATTTGACATATAAGTGTAGCGTTTTTCCATCAAGTTTCATATTTTACCTTTTCTTGACTAAAATCCCCGGTTTTGGGCCATCTGACACATCATTTGTTAATAAGCTTTGGAACACCTAACTCAATAAAAAGAAAACAGCCATGCTAAAATGCTCCGGTCAAATTTGACACTACCTCCCGGGCTATAATATTGTATATGCAAATTGTAGTGATCAAATAAATAATTAAAGTTTTTGTATAATTTATTAAAATTAGTCAAATTAGTAAAGCTTTTCTTATTTTTTTTTATTTAAAAAAGAAAAAGTCGCATCCTTCCGAAGGTAATTAACGACATTTCTGTAACATTTGTTACAATATTAAATCAAAAATTAGTAAAAATGAATTACAATTTGTAGACAATTAAACCTTTGGAGCAATAATTAAATTCCACACACTAACGACACTCCGACACTCTCTCTCTCTCTCTCTCTCTCTCTCTCTCTCTCTCTCTCTCTCTCTCTCTCTCTCTCTCTCTCTCTCTCTCTCTCTCTCTCTCTCTCATGCATCATTAGGGATAGCGTTACGCGCACTAGTATCTGCTTGTTCATATTTCCTTCTATGCCTATGTGGGATGGTATCCACAGGAAGTGAATTCTTCTGAAACTTTCTTGAGCTTCCATTAGTTCGGCCTTGGTTCTTTTCTCAATGGGGTGTTTATGGTATATATTTTGCATAGCTTTGACTGTGCTAAGAGAGTCGGAAAGGACTGGACAACAAGGAAGGTTTTTAAATACATGTTTGATGGCTTTAAACAAACCAAAGGGCTCTGCAGTATAGATGCTGGAATTCAGAGAAAGATGTAGCAGCACAGCAAGGCGATGAAAAAATCCAATAATATTCTTTTGAAGTAGAAACTTGAATCTTAATGTTGGCTTAATGATTGAGATTTGTCACTTTTCTAGTCCGATGCCTCACTGCCAAGATAACTATTGATTTTTTCTTCCTGGCCGTGAATTTTCGTTTTATGGATCTTTCTTGGGGGTAAACTTGACTGAGCATATGGGACAAAACTGATAGGTATGTGGTGTATTCTTGAATTGTGGTTATAGGATCTGTTGATCCCGTGACATTCGTTAGGAGCATGTTAAGTTGGTCAAAGTTTAGAGGGAAAGGTAGAGGGTGATTTTCTATGAAGTTTTTAGCAGGGTCAAGTAAGAGAGAAAATAAGCATTCAGAAGTGCTTGCTGAACTAATTTTAGCTTTTTTTAGATTTTGCTTTGACTTTAGGTGGTGGAAAAATGTTACATTCTTTGAAGATGGATCTGCTTCAGGTGAAATAATTTCATCAAAGTTACGTTTTGGTTGATTAATTGTGTGACTGTCCTTATTTGATGCATCTACTTTGTTCGGTATCTCCAGGACATTAGAAATAGGCATTTGTTCACACTGAGAAGGGTTTGTATCATTGGGTGCTTTCAAAGATATATTTGTTGCGCTGGATACCGATGCTTCATTGTTTTGGTTGGGGTTTAATTGAGCTAGTGGTTCGGAGCACTGTGATGCAATGTGAGCTGGCTTCTTGCATCTAAAGCAAACTAAACTGTCTTATATATAATCATATCCCTTCTACCATACAATGGTGTAGGGTTAACTAAACTGTCTTGAGAAGTGAATATTCTATATATCGTGTTGGCAAATACAAGAGTAAATGACTCTGGTAGTGTTAGACTCTGAGGACTGATATAGATTTGTCTTAGAAAACTAAGGATGTGATTGTACTCAGGCATAGAAGCACTAATTTTGAGGAATGTCATGGGGGAGACAGGAACTATGTCGATTTTTTGTAACTCATTGATTAGCAAGTCGTGCGGTATTGAAGGATATACGCCGGAGAGCACAAGTCGTTCCGCTGGTGTAACTGACTTTCTTGCTCTGACAATTTCACCTTGTATTTCTATTTGACCATGATTATTCATAAAATCATCCACTATTTGTTTATTGGATAAATACATACATATGCGATTATTAGATAATCTAGAAGAGAAGATTATATTTTTCGGTTGAATTATATTTCCAAGTGGGAGAAATTAGTCTTGAAGTTTAGTGTTTTCTAAGGCAATAAAGATAATTGCTTGAGACTTTAAAGAAAATTGCACTCTCGACGCTGCCAAAGAGTATGACTGTGATGCGTTTATTTGACTTTGATTGTCTTGTATTGTAGAACTGTTCTGTGATTCCATGTTTGAATTAATTTCTATAAACGTTAAGTGAAAAGTAAGTCCGACCCTGTACACCTGCTAAAACAGGAATATCGGTCTCTACTAAAAGCGGTTAATTTGCTGGTAAAATTGGATTTGTTTATTGACAACAAAAACAAATAATTGCAATTTGCTGACTTTAATGCTAATTTAACTGGATATTATGGGAGAGTTTGTACACTTACAGTTTATTTCAATATATCAGTGAGATTCACAAGTTATATTAAACTTTGTTAATATTAAAAATATTCGGAGCCCACATTGACTAAAATATTATAGTTCAAGCTTTTCTTATTTTTATATCGATATATGTAGTTAATCAATAATAAAAAACGTGTCGAAAATATAGTATTTTTACTACAAAAACGTTATTACGCAGGTCAAAAGTTTTGACGTAAGAGAACTGTCAAAACATTAGAATGTGACTTTTCATTATTGCCATGATTATTATAAACATGGCAATAATGAAAATCACATTCTAATGTTTTGACAGTTCTCTTACGTCAAAAATTTTGACCTTACATGGCAGCTAATTGCTGCGACGCGCCTGACGGTGTAATTTTTTAAGGCGCGCCGGACCGAAGGTTAAATAAAATATCCCGTAACTCAGTAAGGAGCCACATTTTATTTAAGTGATTTGGGTTACATCTCAATATTTTGAGCCCATGAATCTACAGCTAAAATATTTCCATTTATTAATGACACACCCTGTATATCTACCTATAACAAAAATTGTTGTTTTTCCATCAAAATGTTATATGAATAGTATTTTAGGATTGTAAAATTATGTAGTGAACGTATTAACTTTTTATGATATATCGCCATCGAAAACATGTTCGGTATTTGCGAACGCAAATTTTTGGAATAGGTATATCAAACATTTTTTATTACTCCAATAAACTGAAATAAAAATGAACAACAAGTAATCACATCAAAGAACCATTTGTCAGTTGGCGTAATTAGTTTAGATTTTTTAAAAATGGTTATTACCTAGCACAGCAATGTATTCATTTTCAGATTAACTGAGATTTATAGCGTGCCTGGTCATAAATTTTCCGATAAAATATTACTAAACAATACTTCATTTATTTGAGTATCTAAATATTTCATCCTGCACTTTTTATATGTGTGATTTTTTTATTATTTATTGGTTTTGGTCTAGGCCAAACTAGTTTGTCCTAAACGCGATAGATTAAACTAGTTTAGCCTAGGCCAAATTAGTTTATCCTGATATTAATACGGACACTGCAGGTTAAATCTAAGTAATATCTACCTACAAACACAAATTAAATGGGTCATTCCATTTCAAATCACTCAATTTTCTAGCAAAAAAAATTTTGGACCCCCGATTTGTCTGAAAACTGGTATATAGCTTCTGCGGGACGTAAAAATAAGATATTTGAGGTCAAAAAATCTTCTTCGTCTTTTTTTCTCAAAATGTTATTTTATGCGATTTTACAGTGATTTGGTGTTTATTTATAAAAAATTGCATTTTCTGTCGTAAAGTGTCAATGGAAAACATAATATTTTAATAGAATGGACTTAAAAATGTCATTATATGGCATTATAACAAGTTACTTTGATTCAAAATAAGCTTTTGATCAAATTTTATAGTGTATAAAACGTTAAAATACCGTTTTTTACATTTTTCTCCATTCCCAAAATACATCATAATCGATTTGAAGGATTTGAATTATATTACAATACCAAAAAAGTTACATGCAATATTATAGTCAAAAGTATAGGCGTCTACTGTAAGTATAATTAACTCGAAAATATCGACCTCACGACAAAAATTGTTAAAAAGAGATTGTAATAATTGTAAATACGATTTATTTGGAACAATTTCAGTTCCTACCATTTTTGTCGAAAAGTTAAAAATGGCGGAGATATTGAGCAAAACAGGTTCTCCTTTAAAATCAAGATGGCGGCTAACGTAACGGAGGAATTCATTCGTAATTTAAATTTAGGCTACTATTGACTCCCCTAAAGATCAAAAAAATAAAATTTTGGGCAGCTCAGCATTCAAGGTCAAATGCTATCCCGACTGGACTAATATATACTTTTGAGTCTGATATTACTGCATGTAACTTTTTTGGTATTGTAATATAATTCAAATTCTTCTAACTACTTAAAGTCCTATCTTTTTTCTATCTGTGGGCAAAATTTCAGCCAAATCGATGATGATGTATTTTGGGAATGGAGGAAAATATAAAAAACGGTATTTTAACGTTTTTTACACCATAAAATTTGATCAAAAATTTGTTTTGATTCAAAATAACTTGTTATAATGCCATATAATGACATTTTTGGGTCATTTCTATTAAAATATTATGCTTTTCATTGACACTTTACGACAGAAAATGCAAATTTGTTTAAATAAACACCAAATCACTGTAAAATCGCATAAAATAATATTTTGAGAAAAAAAAGAAGAAGATTTTTGACCATAAATATCTTATTTTTACGTCCCGCAGAAGCTATATACCAATTTTCAGACAAATCGGAGATCCAAAATTTTTTGCCTGAGTGATTTGACATGGAATGTACCAAATAATAGATAAACTGAATAATATATACCTACTCTGTCATTTGATGTAAGACAATCATTTTTATTAAGAGTGTAGGCACAAATATTTTACGGAGCTCTCCCTACTTTTTCTTTTTTTACACGGCAAATTACGTGTAGTAAAATTATCACTTGTAACAACAACAAAAACTCTTTAACAACAAAATACTTGGATCGCAGAATATATCCTGGTGTATTCTCTGCTTGGGGTCTTTCTTCCATAAATAATAAACAATAAATAACTTTTTATTAATTTCAGGTCTAAAATAAATTATTTATTAATAGGGCAGTCAATGAGGTTATTTGGCTCCGAATTCCATCCTACTGCATGGCTTTAATGTAATTTTGGGAAGAGCCTCTACTTGTCTCCTAATTCAAAGTCTACCCTATGCCGATGTGTGCTTTTATGTTGGGGGTGGTTCCCACCCCTTCTCGGGGGTGGATATTTTTTTGGTCAAAATAACCACGAAAGTGGCTAGAGAGCCTAATTATAAGCAAAAACTGTTCTATAATTTTTTTTAAATTCAATAATTTTCAGTTATTTGTGGTTGAAAATTTGACGTTTTCATTAAAAAAAGACATGGCTTCGGACGGTTTCTTGCGAATACCTTAAAAACTATGCATCTAACTAAAAAAATATATAAAATATTTTTGTAGCTTTTTAAAAACAAAGAGATTCGTTTTTTATAAATCTTCTAGTTATAATAAAAGAGAGATATGGTAGGTGAAAAGAGTTTGTTTTTTTGGTGCATGCTCAAGTCGTTGTATTTAACTTAAATTAACAGAGAAACGGTCGATTTTAGGTGTATAATGTTACCAATATTTTCTGTAGTGCTTAAAATGTCCTTTAAAATGAGCATTAAACGTCGATTACGTTTAAAATAAGCGAGATATTCTGCAAAAAAATTTATGACTAATGTATTTTAGGAGAAAATGAGAAGTATATTAACCCCTCATCCACCACAATTTAAAAGCATCTTTTCCTTCTATAATACTTTTAATTATAATGTTATTTCTACTTTCAAAAAGTTGGACGGGTTTAAAATAAATGATTTTTGAAAAAAATAGGATCAAATTATATAGCGCCTTTTTAAATTCTCCTAAAAATCTTCCTTTTTCTGCATGTAACTCGAAAATGATAAGAGATGCGAAAAAAAGATACAATATAAAAATGTAGGAGTTTTTTAGGTAAAAATTTTGTTTTTTTTATTACTGTATCTCTTACCATTTTCAAGTTACATGCAGAAAAAGAAGATTTTTAAGACAATTTAAAAATGCGCTCTATAATTTGATCTTATTTTTTTCAAAAAACCATTCATTTTAAACCCATCCAACTTTTTGAACATAGAAATAACACTATAATAAAAAGTATTGTAGAAGGAAACGATGCATTTACATTGTGGTGGATGAGACGTTAAATATACTAATTTTTTCTTAAAATACCATTAGTCATCAATTTTTTGCAACATATCTCGCTTATTTTTAGTGAAATCGACATTTAATATTGCTAGTTTTAAAGGACTTTTCAAGCACTACAAAAAATATTGGTAGCACTATACACTTAAAATTGACCGTTTCTCTGTTATTTCAAGTTGAATACACCGATTTGAGCATGCACCAAAAAAAACAAACTCTTTTCACCTACCATATCTCTTTTTATCTTATAACTAGAAGATTTGTGAAGGAACGAATATCTTTGTTTTTTTTTTATAAACTACAAAAATATTTTATATATTTTTCGTTAGATGCACAGTTTTTAAGGTATTCGTAGAAAACCGTTCGAAAAGATATTATGTTACGTACGAATAACTCAAAAGTATTAAGTTTAAAAAAAAACTTATGAAACAGTTTTAGCTGAGAATTAGGTTCTCTAACCACTTCAGTGGTTATTTTGACCAAAAATCTCTCCACCCTCGAAAAGGGGTGGGAACCACCCCCAAGATAAAACCGCACATCGGCATAGGGTAGACTTTGAATTAGGGGATAAGTAGAGGCTATTCCCGAAATTTCATTAAAATCCATGCAGTAGGATAGAATTCGGAGGTATTATCCTCTTTTGCTGTCATTGACTGGCGTATAAATACACTATCAATATTATTTAATAAACAACTAAAAATAAGGCTGAAGCCGTGTCAAATATCTAAAATTGTCACTGTCTTGTCACCACATTATGTTCGACTGAGTGCGTTGTATGACAAAGATAGCGAATGTTTGATTTGGAAAATGTCACCTCGGACATGGTGTTAATTTTGTTCGAGTCCTGGAAAAACTAATACAAAAATATTTTTGTAAAATTTAAACGCGGAATGAAAGACTACCATTACCGAGGGCCGAAAGTCCCTTATAATAAACAAAAAGTTTCTTTTGAATGACCCCTGTAGCTTATTAAAATAAAGATTATATAAGTTTTCAGGAACTTTCAGCCCTCGGTAATATACAATCTTTCATTCTCCGTTTAAATTTTTCGAAAATACTTATTAGTTTTCTCAGGATTCGAAAAAAATGAGTGCATATAAATAGAATGTGAGCCTAAATTTTGAACCGATCCCCTTAAAACGATAATGATTAGGCATTAACTAATGAACAATTATAACAACAAAGCCAAAATATACAGAAAAACTAAATAAAATACTCTGTAATTGCATGTAAGACAATTATTTTTATGTTGTTCTGAAGCTATTTCCTTGTGGCATTTTTATGATTAATTATTTATATGGGAAATAAGCCACAATTAAAATGAAAAAAATAATTTTATTAACGTTTCGATGCCCAAATCGGGTGCCGTTGTCAAAATACAAAATATTACTAAAATAAACTAAAGTGTTGTTGCTAAGCAAAAAAATTCTTCTAATAATTTATTTAATCTCACTCATTTATATTGGCAATTCAGACATATATTATACATTTTAAAGTAGAAGACTTTAAAATGATATTGCCAATATTTATGAGTTGCGTTCCTGGGACGACTTACTGAAAGATAGTTCATTCGATTACATGAAATTAACCCCAACTCAAGAATATCCGTCATAAAAAATTATAGCATGTGATATGTCTTTAAAAAGACAACCAAATGCAACGACAGTAAAATTCTCGCGTTAGAGACTTCATAGTAAATCACAAGGGAAAACCAGGAAAAACCTGTGATACTATCCCGACATCGTAAGTATTTGGTCTTACATTAATTTACTCTCAAAAAATAATACCAAATTCTGACTTGTAACATGTTTAAATTATAAATAATATTAATAATACTAGATATATAAGTAATACTAAAATATAAAATATGTACTAGCTCGATATTATTGACTTACTAATCTTGGTATTTTCTTTCTATTGACTTCCTCTTTCAGTATGGGTAACCACATCCTACTGCATTCTACCGAGGAATTTGAGACACAATTGGTTTCATTTAGCATAATTAGAGCCGCTTCTTTGATTTTTCTCTTTTTACTATCTGATTCTTTCAGGACTATACTTGAATCTCTCCACTGAACTCTATGTTCATTATCCCATGCGTGTTGACATATTTGAGATCTCTCAAATTCTCTATTTTTAATATAAGATTGATGTTCATTTATTCTAACGTCTAATGGTCTTGATGTCTCACCTAAACAAAATTGTTCGCATTCACAAGGTATTTTATAAATGCAATTCTTTGTTTTTTCTTGATCATTGTTAGGTTTAGTTTTAGATAGAATAGATCTCAATGTGTTTGTTGTTTTGAATGTTGTTGAAATGTTGAATTTATTTCCTATTGTTTTAATAGATAGAGTATAAATTTTTAATAAATTTAATAATATTTATTGATAGAGCCAAAATTACTTGTTCTAACGAAAATTCCTTTTTAGCAGAAAAACAATTGTTAACATCTGTTTTATTAAAAAATGATTATCCTTTATCGTTTATAAATAAGGAATTGTCAAGATTGGATCGAATGGAACAGAACAACTTAGAACGGGATTCTACAACATTCACCAGAAATAATACGAGGAAAATATCAATACCATATATAAAAGGACTATCCGAGAAACTTAAAACAATAGGAAATAAATTCAACATTTCAACAACATTCAAAACAACAAACACATTGAGATATATTCTATCTAAAACTAAACCTAACAATGATCAAGAAAGAACAAAGAATTGCATTTATAAAATACCTTGTGAATGCGAACAATTTTATTTAGGTGAGACATCAAGACCATTAGACGTTAGAATAAATGAACATCAATCTTATATTAAAAATAGAGAATTTGAGAGATCTCAAATATGTCAACACGCATGGGATAATGAACATAGAGTTCAGTGGAGAGATTCAAGTATAGTCCTGAAAGAATCAGATAGTAAAAAGAGAAAAATCAAAGAAGCGGCTCTAATTATGCTAAATGAAACCAATTGTGTCGCAAATTCCTCGGTAGAATGCAGTAGGATGTGGTTACCCATACTGAAAGAGGAAGTCAATAGAAAGAAAATACCAAGATTAGTAAGTCAATAATATCGAGCTAGTACATATTTTATATTTTAGTATTACTTATATATCTAGTATTATTAATATTATTTATAATTTAAACATGTTACAAGTCAGAATTTGGTATTATTTTTTGAGAGTAAATTAATGTAAGACCAAATACTTACGATGTCGGGATAGTATCACAGGTTTTTCCTGGTTTTCCCTTGTGATTTACTATGAAGTCTCTAACGTGAGAATTTTACTGTCGTTGCATTTGGTTGTCTTTTTAAAGACATATCACATGCTATAATTTTTTATGACGGATATTCTTGAGTTGGGGTTAATTTCATGTAATCGAATGAACTATCTTTCAGTAAGTCGTCCCAGGAACGCAACTCATAAATATTGGCAATATCATTTTAAAGTCTTCTACTTTAAAATGTATAATATATGTCTGAATTGCCAATATAAATGAGTGAGATTAAATAAATTATTAGAAGAATTTTTTTGCTTAGCAACAACACTTTAGTTTATTTTAGTAATATTTTGTATTTTGACAACGGCACCCGATTTGGGCGTCGAAACGTTAATAAAATTATTTTTTTCATTTTAATTGTGGCTTATTTCCCATATAAATAATTAATCAATTATTTTTATTATAACAATAATGATTCGTGGTTAAACTAATGGACAAATAAATTGGTAATGCAAACAATCATATTATAAAAAACTTCAATTATAAAAATTACTAGGTATTTTTCTATCAAGTGCTTTGGTGATACTAATAACTGCATAGTATTATTGCCTTCTCGCACTTGCATCTGTTTGTGGAGCAATTTTTGTTGCAGCTGCAATTGACAATACCTTGATGGAACAACTAAATTTCTCGTAGCTTATTAACACATTCGTGGACACGACTGCATATGCAAACACTTACAAAGGGACGTGACTGTCTGCATATAAAATCGTATCCGTGAATGTGTTAAGTAAGAAAACATAAATCCAGAATATAATTTCTGAAGCACACCAAGTTTAGTGGCAACTTTGTAAATTCCTTCATCATTTTTGTCTGAAGAATAACTCCAATGATGTTTCTGAGATCACCTTGTCTGTTAGCATCACTGTCTTTTCTTAGATTAACATTGCAATTTAAGTTATCGGCATCCTGAATATCATTTATGATTTCTTGTTGCAAAGATGCGACAAAGTGCGGCTCCGGAGCAAATATCCACGGAAAGCGCAATAATATTTTCACTTAAAAAAACTTGGTAGGAAAAACATTACATATACAGGGTGAGTCATGAGGAACTGTACATACTCCTACCTTGTATAGAGGCTCCTATGGGGAATAACAAATGACCATTAAAAAGTGTCTGCTCCCATTGTTTAATAATATACAGGGCGAGTTTCGCATTTTGACAGAAATTTGTATTCGTCATAATTTTTGAACGGTCAGATCGATGTGTCTCTTATGTTGGCCAATCGTTACACTATTACCACCTAATGAACTAATTTATTCAAACTAAAAGAAAATCAGGTCCGGCTTTAAAAAAATTAGTTCGTTTGGGTCTTAGAAAAAATTTCACCCTGTATATGCTTTTAGAAAACTCTAATATGAATTTTTCAAATTAGACAAATAGTCAATTAAAATGGCATATTTATTTTTTTCCGCACACGAATACTTAATTTTTTATAAAAAAATTAAATTTCACTATGAATTAAAAGTTTCGTAAAGTGAACCATAGATTTAAAAAAAATAACTTTTATTACAAAAATTAATTTTTTTGCCCAAATAAGTAATTTATGTTACCATCCAATCAACTGATTTATTCAAACTAGAGAGAAATCAGGTCCGGATTTAAAAAATTAGTTCGTTTTGGTCTTAGAAAAAATTTCACCCTGTATACGCTTTTTGAAAACTCTAATATGAATTTTACAATAAGACAAATAGGCAATTAAAATGGCATATTTATTTTTTTCCCCACACGATAACTTAATTTTTTATTAAAAAATCAAATTTGTCAAAATCGGAATTTTAACCTAAAAATGAAAAAAAAAATTAACTCACGGTTTAACTCGCTACAACTCTGTTCCATTTTAATATTTTTTTTCTGAAATTTTTACAGCACATACCTCTTACCATTGTGAAGACTATGAAAATTGTTGTAGACTTTCAGTCTTCTTCTTGTAAAAGTAGCAAACTTGTAAATCGCTAAAATTAGGTGGAAAAATTTAAAATTTATCAATTTGATCACGTCTATGTTAAACTATAGAGTCCAAAAGAAGTGTTATGGGAAGTTTTAGATCTAGACGTGTTATAGAAAAAAAAAATGGTAAAACTTTTAATTTCAACAAAAACGTTGTTTTTGTAAATTAATTTTTGTAAAAAAAAGTTAATTTTTTTAAATCTATGCAAAAATTTTGCCAAACTTTTTATGCATAGTCAAATTTGATTTTTTAATAAAAAAATAAGTTTAATAAAATAATAAGTAACTAAAAATAAGACAAATAAATATGACATTTTAATTGCCTATTCGTCTTATTTGCAAAATTTATATTAGAGTTTTCAAAAAACGTATACAAGGTGAAATTTTTTCTAAGACCCAAACAAACTAATTTTTTAAATCCGGGCCTGATTTTTTTCTAGTTTGAATAAATCAGTTGATTGGGTGATAACATAAATTAAATATTTGTTCAAAAAAAATTCATTTTTGTAATAAAAGTTATTTTTTTTTAATCTATGGTTCACTTTACCAAACTTTTAGTTATTCATAGTCAAATTTGATTTTTTTTATAAAAAATTAAGTAATCGTGTGGGGAAAAAAATAAATATGCCATTTTAATTGCCTATTTGTCTAATTTGCAAAAATCATATTAGAGTTTTCAAAAAGCGTATACAGGGTGAAATTTTTTCTAAGACCAAAACGAAATTATTTTTTAAATCCGGACCTGATTTTTTTCCTGTTTGAATAAATCAGTTAATTGGTGGTACCATAAATTAAATATTTGCTCAAAAAAAATTAATTTTGGTAATAAAAGTTAATTTTGTTAAATATATGGTTCACTTTACCAAACTTTTAATTCATAATCAAATTTGATTTTTTTATATAAAATTAAGCAATCGTGTGCGGAAAAAAATAAATATGTTATTTTAATTGCCTATTTGTCTTATTTGTAAAATTCATATTAGAGTTTTCAAAAAGCCTATACAGGGTGAAATTTTTTCTAAGACCCAATTTTTTTAAAGCAGGACCTGATTTTTTCCTAGTTTGAATAAATCAGTTGATTAGGTGGCAATAGTGTAACGATTGACCAACATAAGAGACACATCGATCTGACCGTTCAAAAGTTACGACGAATACAAATTTCTGTCAAAATGCGAAACTCGCCATGTATATTATTAAACAATGGGAGCAGACACTTTTTAATGGTCATTTGTTATTCCCCATAGGGGCCTCTATGCGAGGTAGGAGTATGTACAGTTCCTCATGACTCACCCTGTATATTATTCTGATAAATTAGCTTTTGTCAAACTTACAAACTTTAGCATTTGTCAAAATGCCTCTTAGTGCCACGATAAACCGAGTTGAAATTTTCTCCTTTCAACATTTGCATTAATAGCTTTGAAATATATGTATTCAAGAACAAGGATGTATGGGGCTCTAAATTCGAACGTCTTCGTTTTGAGTTGGAAATATTGGAGAAGAAAAAAATGTTGACAACACAAGTGGTCTGCTTTGGATGACCTGGAGAAAGAAGATATGATCATTTTCAACGCTTGGAATAGTATTCCTGATTCTTGTGATCAGCTGAAAAGCTCACGTTTGCTGCTCTTCTGCTTTTTGGTTCTACATATCAACAAATGGATGTTGCGCCAAAATTTTTGTAAAAATAACAGTGTTGTAGGAAATAAAACCGTACAAAACGAAAGAAAATAGAAGTTTCTACGATGATTAGAAACGAAAATATCGCCAAAAAACGAAAAAAAGACGTTTTAATTTTTTTTGAGTTATGGATGAGGATAGGTAGTAGGGCTTTAGTTTTATTTCGTGTAATAGAAGTTTGCTGAACAAGCAGATTTGACTCCCAATTTTTTTTAAATTGTTGTAATGTCCATATTTGGCTCTTTGGCTAAAAAGTTTGCCGACCACTGTCCTAAACCAATGCTCTAAAATATGGTTAATGATTGCAGATTCAAGACATTCAGTTGGATCAATACAAGGTATTATTCAAATACACGTCCAACAAAAACTGTTCCGTAAACAGATGCAAGTGCAAGGAGAGAATGATATTCCGCAATTCTACGTGTCACCAAAGCAGTCCATGAAAAAACATAATATAATAATTTTTATAATTGAGGTATAATTACTGTTGTTATAAAAAAATACTAAATATTTTTTATTAGTTCAGAGAAATAAGATTTTTCTCGTGACACATCAGGCCAAAAACAAATGTTTTGAGTAGTATGGCCATCTATTTATAATAATAAATAACCTATATGTTT
Organism: Diabrotica virgifera virgifera; assembly: GCF_917563875.1. Lineage (NCBI taxonomy): Eukaryota > Metazoa > Arthropoda > Insecta > Coleoptera > Chrysomelidae > Diabrotica > Diabrotica virgifera. The sequence goes on along the minus strand of NC_065446.1, from coordinate 70,620,557 downwards.
CCTGCAGCCGATTCTGCTGATGTACATAGTTATAAACAAATGAAGATCAACAAACGGTAAATTTTCACTATTTGCGCCTATTACCAAACAGTGAAGCATTTTAAACAAATTTGAGAGTAAGAAACAAATAAAACATATTATAAAAAATTTCGATGGCCTATACTGTATATGTCTATTTATATTTGTTGCTTAAAACATTGCAAAATAAGTCATACATTTTGAGTTTTTATAAATGTTCATATATTATTTAAAATTTAAGTTGGAACCTTTTTATTACACGGAATGCTGAGACTACTGGTGCTTCAATTATACTCTAAATTTCAAAGTAATTGGTCAAAAATAGTTTAAAGGTTATTTAATTTGTTTATCTCAAATTTATTTTTTTTTGCAAAAATATAAGTCAGAAAATGATGAAGTTACAGTAATCCGTCGATTAGTTTATGAAAGTAGAAGATTTATACTATTAATTTAATTAAAGAAAAATACCAAAAAATAATTTTAAATATTGCAAAATTATTTTGCAAGAACATGTCCATTTTTTGCTTATAAACAATTCATCATCATCATAAATGGTGCTGCAGCTCTCTAAAAGAACCTTCATAAGTCTATTACGCCAGTCAGTGCTATCCATTGGCAACCGTTGCCAGTTTGCTGCGCCTATTTTTCTCCCATCCTCATCTACACCATCTTTCCATTTGAGTTTTGGCCTACCTCTATTTCTACTTCCCACAGGTTGTGACATAAGGATCCTTCTAGGAGGGTTAGTTCTGCTCTGATCTTTCTATATGTCCTGCCCATCTTAGTCTTCCTATTATTATTAAGAGATACTACGTTTTTACCACCAAATATATGTGTATAACTGTGGTATACCTCGTAGTTGTACCTCCTCTTCCAAACACCATTTTCACAGACGCCATCGAATATTCCTCTCAGGATCCTTCGTTCAAATATAAGCAGAAGGTTTTCATTTGCCTTGGAGATGGTCCATGCCTCTGATCCATATGTCAACACTGGTTGTATAAGGGTTTTGTATATGTGTGTGTGTGAAAAATGGTTTGGATGCGGGTCCGTTAGCCACAGATTTTTATTTTATTTTTACCTCAATTTATTAGTTTTGTTATATTTTTACCTATTTCACTTAAATGACTATATTTGTTTCTTTCAAGTAGTTTATGAGTAATTTAAATATTTCCATTTTATGACAACTAAGTAGATATTCTATACTAATTGGAAAATGAACTTGTGTTTGTCGTAAATTGTAATATAATTGATTTATATATCTCTCGTTAATTTTGCATTCAAAGAAAATATGGTTCAAATCTCTAATCGAAACATTATCACAAAAACAGACTGATGAATTAACTATGCCTAATTTGTGCAGATGTGCCTCATATTTTCCGTGTCGAGTTTTTAATCTGATGATAGTAGAAATATCTTGCTTTGGCAGGTTATACTTAAATATGTATTCAGGTGGCGGAGGAAGTTCTTTATGTAAAGAAAAATATATATTTTTTGATATGCTTTAAATATTTTTCCATTGTTTTTTCCATATTTTATTTATTCTATCTTTGACGTCATTTATTGCATCTGTCGATAAGATCTGAGTTAGGATCTCACCATTTTTTATTGCATCTTTGGCCAACTCATCCACTTTCTCATTACCCAGTATACGGGCATGCCCTTTTGCCCATATAAACACTACTTCCACTTTAGACAAATTATTTTTTATATTACATAAAATTTTTGATTTCTATGAACTAAAATCAGTGTTTTCAATTGCATATATTGCAGATCTGGAGTCTGTTATTATCACAGCTTTTTCAATATTATTCTCTTTGATCCATTCTAGAGCTTTTTCGATGGCTATAACCTCAGCTGTAAAAATACTACTAATACTAGATAATTTATAATTATTATGTTGATGGGTATTTTGCTCATACATAGCACATCCTACTCCTGTTTGATTTTTAGAACCATATGTGTAAATTACTGTATAATCCACAAAGTCGCTCAGTATAGATTTTACTAAAATATTATTTAAATGATTTGATTCTGTATATTTAGGAATTATGATTCTTGGTTTTTTTATCAAAGTTTTATACGGAAATTTATAAACTGGTAATAATTTACTGTTGTGTAAATCTGTATAATTCTTAGTTTCAATGAATGCATCTGTTAGTGATGGTGAATTTTTTATTCTCCAATATTTGCTAGTTAAGTTTTCCATGTTTAATAAAGCCAGATTTGTTAAAAGGTCTGACTCAGTGTTTCTTAGGTGTATGCAGTATTTTTGAGCTAAAAATTGTCTACGTAAATTTAATGGAATTTCATTACACTCTGCTAGCATAACGTTTGTTGGAGTGGATACCATTGCACTTAAACATATTATCAAGCATCTGTATTGTATCCGATCTAATATTTTTAAATTCGTATTGCTTGCTGATCCATATATCCAACACCCATAGTCCACGACTGACCGAATACAAGCATTGTAGAACAATAAAGCTGTTTTGGGGTCTGCACCCCATTTTCTGTTGGTAATACACCTTAGTATATTTATTTTTCTTTTCACACTTACCTTTGATGTATTGAATATATTTAGTCCACAGAAGTTTATTATCTAGTACTATCCCTAGATACTTATACGGATTCACCACTGGTATAGTACGCCCACTCGAGGTTACGTTTCCAGGTGCGCGCAACCTATGCCTGGTGAAAAACATATTGGATTTTTCTGTGGACATTGTCATATTATTTTCATTTGTCCATTGTATAATAATTATTTATTTTGTATATGGTTATTTTTGTTTTTTTGGCTTAAGTTTCTGCTTCTCATAATACGTCTGCTCAGTCCAAAATAGCATTTGTTTGCTAGGATTATCCTTCGCTTGACATCTTCCGTCATTACGTTCTCCTTGGTGATCAGGGAGCCTAAGTATGTGAATTTGTCCACCACTTCAAAGGTAGAGTTATCAACCGTGAATTGGTGACCGATGGTTCTGGCTCTATTGTTGGGTGTTGATGCAATCATCTTAGTTTTCCCCTCTTTTACTTGCAGGCTCATATTTTTTGAGGCATTTGAGAAGGTGGTAAAGTTGACACCATCTATCTATCGCCCGTCGGCAAATTCAAACAAAAATATAAGTCCAGACCATCTTTTACCACCTTTAGTCCGGACAAATTAATATATGTATTTACTTAATATATTTTTTACCATCAAAAATGAGATATTTTAATCAAATATTGTATCAAATGTAATTTGCAGAATAATTTTGAATTACGTTCCGCTAATGAACTCGCTTTTTTGTCCTTCAAAGTAGAAAAAAGTTTCAATTATATTGCTTAATAGTATAACTGTCTAACAATTTTAACTTTACTAATCCCCAAGTATAAATTTTTAAGTGCTAAACTGATTGATTTACGATGAGTAACCAGGTTGTAAAAATACCGGCATGTGCCTAGACAAAGGGACATCGGTTTACTGGAATTTCATAACATACAAATATTATCTCTTTGAATTTGCCTACGGGCGAAATATCGATGGGCCCGACATACATTTCTTCTAGCTTGCGTGTTGTGCGGGCAACTAGGTCCACATCATCTGCATATGCCAAAATTTGGGATGATTTATTAAAAAGATTTCCTCTGGTGTCTATTCGGGCATCTCTGACTGCCTTTTCCACAGCTCATGTTGAAAAGGAAACACGCCAGCGCATCTCCCTGTCGCAACCTAACATGAGTTTCAAACGCCTGTGATTTTTCGCCCTTTATTTCAACTTTGCAAACAACTTTACGCATTGTAGCCTTTACCAATATTATCAATTTATCAGGGATGTGGAATTCATCCATGGCTTCATACAATTTATTTCTTGGGACACTATCATAGGCCGATTTAAAATCTACAAAAATATGGTATGTGTCGGTATTGAATTCATTGGTTTTTTTTTCAGTATTTGCCTTCAGCACAAAAATCTGGTCTGTTGTTGATCGACTAGGCCTAAAACCACTTTGATATTCTCCAAGAAGCTCCTCTGAGTGTGCACTTAGGCGACCATATAAGATACTTGAAAATATTTTGTAAGCTGTATTAAGGAGGGTTATTCCCTATAGTTTCTACATTCCAATTGATCACCCTTTTTATGTAGCGGGCAAACGATTCCAATACACCAAACTTCCTGGATTTGTTCCTCGTTCCAGGCTCTTAATATTATTTTATATATTTGATTAGTCAGAGTAGCACCTCCACATTTAATAAGTTCCGCTGTTATGCCATCACTTCCTGGAGATTTATTATTTTTTAGGTGTTTTATTTCATCCCGTACTTCTCAAATTAATGGAGGCTCTAATGGTGTATTGTTGCTTGTTAATGGGGGTGGTTGATTTGGATCTTCTACTTCGATAATAAGTAGTTCTTTATAGTGTTTCGCCAACCTTTTCAATACTTCTTCTTTTGTATTGAGTATGTGCCCCTCTTATGCTTACATTGTCTTAGCCTTGGTTTGAATTCCTTTCTTGCATTATTCAGAGTTTTATAGAATTTTCTTGTTTGGTTTTCCTTTTTTAATGCCTCAAGTCCTTCCAGTATTCTATTTTCATAAATTCGCTTCTTTCTTCTATGAATTCACTTCCCTTCTCTTCTAAGGTCTTTATATTTTTGTTGTTTTTCCCGGGTTCTTCTGTGCTGCATCAGTTTATATGCATCGTTCTTTCTTCTTATAATGTCCTCACAATCAGCATCGAACCAATCATTGCGTGGTGCTAGTTTTTCTGGCCATAGAATATTATTTGCTGCGTCTTTAATATTATTTTTACACATTTCCCATTGTTCGCTTATTGTTAGATTCTCATTCATTATGTATTTAGTTTCAATCTAGTTTTGAAACCTTTCTACCCTTTGCGGATTCTTGAGGAGTTCAATATTAAGGCTCGTTGTTTTCATACTTCTCTCCTTCTTCGCGTTTGAGATACTAGCTCGAATTCTTCTGCCAACTTTGTGTCCACTTTTAGAAAGTGATCTGAATCAATATTGGCGCCTCGATAGGTGCGGACATCCATTAGGTTTGAGAAGTGTCTAGGATCTATGATCACATGATAAATTTGGTTGTTCGTTAATTCATTGGGCGAGGTCCAAGTCGCCATATGTATTTTTTGTGTAGAAAACATGTGTCTTTCTAAATATAAATAAATAATTTTATCGCCAACCGTCACTAAAGTCATTCATTATTGTACTCATTTGCCCTCATTTGCGGCAGTAAAGTAACACTTTATTGTACTGAAAGAAGAATTTTACTTTACCTGCCGCGATTAATCAAATTAACCGAGATTGAATGTAAGTGATCGATGGCAGTAATCGATTGGCGAGTATTTGAGTGGACTTACAATTTATTTACTTTAATTATTAAAAATATTGTACGCAATTTGCGATATTATCAATTAAATTTATGTCAAAAAGTGAAATTCTGTAGTATTTTGTAATTATATTCATGTAAAATAAATTAAAACTTTACCGATTTAGTAATTATTCAATATTAATAACTATCGATTAAAAATCGAAAGCGTCCATCTTGCAAGTTATCTGTAATCACTGTCATGAAATTATTATGACGTCAAAAATTTAAAAAGTTCTTAAATTGCAAATTGCAAGTAAGTGTTAAAACCAATATCAAATTATGTTGGCAAATATTATTTTATTTCAATAAAACATATCTTAACCGATTTGTCAAATTTACCAGCAAACGAGAAGTAAACTAAACCTTCCCAGGGACATATCTGAGCGTCTTAGAGACAATACAAATATCAACAATATCATACAGATTTTAACGGAAATAGGAATAAAAGACATTTAATTGTATCACAAATTTTTCAGGTATACTTTTTGTCAGTACATATGTATTTACTTAATATTACAATCTCTTTTTATTTTTAATATGTATTTTCCATTGTTGTATTTGCCATAAGTATTTTCCATGTTTCCAAAAAATATGTGTTGGCGATAAAATTTTGTATGCACCACGTCAGTAAAGACTCCTTATCGAACTCGTCTGTAACTCGTCTCGCTCCCTCTTCTCCTAATATCAGACTCGTTCGATAAAGAGTCACTTTACTGACTTGGTACATAAATAACTATTTCTACGGGTAATGGTTAAAAAATTATTCTAATTGTTTTAAAGGCAAAAAATTGATATGCTCTTTCAAATTAATTTTGCAATATTTAAAAATAGTTATTGTCATTTTTCTTTAATTAAATATACAGTGCGTCCATAAAGTAACGCATAAATTCATTATCTCGTAAACCGGTGACATTAAGGAAAAATCCCGAAACAGGTCGATTTTTATTTTTAAATTCCGATTTTTTGGCATATACACCATACTAGTGACGTCATCCATCTGGGCGTGATGACGTAATTGATGATTTTTTTAAATGAGGATAGGGGTCATGTGATAGCTCATTTGAAAGGGCATTCAATTCTCTATCCAAAAATATAAATATTAACATAATTATTTATACAAGGTGTTCAAAAAAACATTTTTTTAATTAAAATAATTGAGACAAAAAGAAGAATGTATGTAATTTTTTTTAATTCAAAATACGTTTTACTGTTGTCAAAAAACAGGAAAAAAATGTTTATTTGACAAATAAATATTGTTTTTCGCTTAAATTCAAAGTTAAAGCTGCCACCCACCTGTCTCTTGGCAGTTTGAACATTTCGTTTAAGCGAAATACAATGTTTATTTGTCAAATAATTTTTTTTTTTTTTTACTGACAGTAGTAAAATGTATGTTGAATTAAATAAATTACATAATATATTCTTCCTTTTGTCTCACTTATTTTAATTTAAAAAATGTTTTTGAACACCTTGTATAAATATTTATGTTATTGTTTATATTTTTCGATAGAGAATTGAATAACCTTTCAAATGAGCTATCACATGACCCCTATTCCCATTTAAAAAATAATCGATTACGTCATCACGCCCAGATGGATGACGTCACTAGTATGATATATATGCCAAAAAATCGTAATTTAAAAATAAAAATCGACTTCTTTCAGGATTTTTCCTTAAAGTCGCCGGTTTACGAAATAACGAATGTATGCGTTACTTTATGGACGCACTGTATAGTATAAAATCTCCTTCTTTCATAAACTATCCGAAGTAATACTGTAACTTTATCATTTTCTTACTTATATTGTTGCAATAAAAATTAATTTGGGATAAACAAATTAAACAACTTTTAAACTGTTTGACCAATTACTTTGAAATTTAGAGTATAATTTAAGCACTGATTCAAGTCTCAGCATGTCGTGTAATAAGAAGGTTCCAACTTAAATTTTAAATAAGTTATGGACATTTATAAAAACTTAAAATTTATGACTTATTTTGAAATTTTCTAAGCAACAAATAAAGATGGACCTATACAGTGAACGCCATATTTTTTTTTATATGATTTATGACTTTATTAATCTTAAATGTGTTTAAATTCGGAAAAAATCGAAAATTTACCGTTTTTTGAGTTTCATTTGTTTATAAATACGTATATCATTAAAATCGACTGCAGGAAACATATAGGTTATTATTATAGATGTCCAGACTACTCAAAAAAGTTGTTTTTGGTCTGGAGAGGGTTGTGTTAGCAACAGGATATTTTTTTCTTATTTCTCTGTATTATACTAACGAGCAATCCACAATTATTGAAATCAAAGCTAGCCGTGCAAAAAATTACGTATGTCTTGTTTTAATCTGAATTTATATCACTGGTTTATCAATTAATTTTGATTAACATTATAAAACATAAAAAATCGGTCAAAACCTTTAACACAGAACTTTAATCAAAAATAAAAAGAATTAACAAAATTATAAGTAACAATAATAAATAAAACCAAACAAGATGTCCACCACCAACATCTCTACATAACCTAACTTTCCTTGTTAAATTGACGTACACTACAAAGTTGACGTAAACTGGAAAGTATATCTGAATTAAGAATAGTCATGCACTGTATATCTATCTCTGTCGTTCAGAGCCACATATGGTGACAATAATTTTGGGTCACACGTTATAATACTTATACTAGGCCGTAGGTATTAGTTTATCTTGCAGTATCTGTATTAATAGTATCAAGATAAACTGGCTTGGCCTAGGCTAAACTAGTTTATCCTATCGCGTTTAGGACAAACTAGTTTGGCCTAGGCCAATCTAATTTGTCCTGAAATCGGATTTGGCCGGTAACATAATATATGTATATATGCGTGATCCGATAAGCATAACGCATCTGACATCCCATATGCCAATTAGATATCTTATTATCCCCAATCCCCATAGAACATAGGCTTAGGTATTAGCTTTTAAATATATTTTAAAATGTTAACTTTTAGTGTTTTATTTATAAAACTAATTTCAATTTGTTTTAGATCGAACCAATTTATAATGTATCAATTGTGCCAACAATGACAATAAATCCAAAGCTCTTGGAATATCCAAAATTAATCAGATCTATTTCTTGTTCGTCCGCAATAATATTGTGATATTAATTATGTTTGTGTATTCTTTCGATTATTTACTTCTATTAATATAACATTTATAAAATGGTTATTTTGACGCTAACTCTCAAAGACTCAAACTAATACTTTACTTTATGCTACAATTTGATAAACTAAATTTTTAAGGGATTTGCGGTATTTCTTTGAATTGATTTCAATCTTACTTGGATACTTTTTTCCTGTTGCATATTTTGACTTGAAATTTTCCAGGCACTTTTTCATGAATTATGTTTTATAGCTGTTTTGGTTAAAATTATAAACTAAAAAGTTTGTCACGAAACATTTTTAAGTAAACATAAAACTAACGAAATCTGATAACAAAATGTTTAAAAATTAACAACTACTCTTCTTTTAATTTGTTTAAATTTTTTTGACAAATCTCGTTGATATTTAAATACTTTAAAAATAAGACAGTAAAATTTCCAAAAGGAAATATTTACAGCGACCAAAGATACAGTGAAGTAAATTTGAAAAATCATCAAAATTTATTTTTCACATTTTTGCATAAAATTTGATTTTTGAACGTGTTCCACCAACTCTAGATAAAAATAAACTACATATTCAGATTCACCAACCTCGAATACATAAAGAATCACCAAAATTGGGCACTCACCTTAACCTTTAACTACACGCGCCGGCGTATTTTGTACGCCAGATATAAGAATTCTACTGCAAATACATTTAAAAATTTAATGTTTGACCTTGTTTATCTCTCTAACCTATCACTGGAATGTGCTTTACAATTTGGTTTTAGTTTCGTTATAATCGGCGTTCTGGGAAGATCGTAATTTACAGTTTATTATTTGTTGTTTCCGGTGGTGGACAATATACGCCACGATTATATTAATATAAGTAGTAATATAAGTAAATATTTCAATTGTTTTTTAGTCATTATGGCACAAAATATATTTTCCTTTATAAACAATACTTTTTCTCCTGTAAAAAATCACATTTCAAAAAATTGTTTATTAGTAATTTTATTTATTATGGAATCCAGTTATTCCATGATTCCAGTTATAAATCCAAATTGGCTTACTGAGAAGCAACTCCAAGTATTCACTGATGCTGAATAAGGTTTATTACAAACAACGTTGAGTCCGCGAGTCTTTACCCGTGCGTCATCATTTAAAGCATACGAAATAAGTCGGAAATCTATTTCACGCAATAACAACTGACAGAAAGTGGCTACTGTTCCGATTACGGGTTTTATTATAAAATTTGACGTTACCAAATATATAGAATGTCAAATGTAAGTTTTGCTTCAAAATTTTTGTGCAGAATTACAGCTACATTTGAAGTAGCTTAATAAATTCTTTTATTATTATTGATTTATAAATAAATAAACAATTTATTAAAAAATTCAATAACATATTTTATCTTTGTTATTTTATTCACTTTGACGAAAATCTAAACACAATCATTTCTTTACTGTGTAAATGACGTTGGCTTTGTATGTTTTAATATTAATTGCCAAAATATAATTATTTACCTTAAAATTTCAAAGCCCAATATAAAATTAGTTGTGCAAACAACTGCTTGTGTAATATAAAGAAATTTCAAAACGCAAAAATTCGACAAAACCCGCAAAAAATTCAACTGACTGACAGCCACAAAAGTAAACAAAGCAGAAACGTCAAACAAATTGTGCTTAAAATATGAAAGCATACCGAATCGTCTGTTTTGTACCTATCTCTTTTCAATGCACTGAGTCTAGATGGTTCATAAAAATAACATGTGTTGTTACTTAATAACAAACGGCAGCTGGTTTGTCATGAGTTTCATGCGTGGAAGAGAATGATGCTAGATAAAAAGTATGTGTTTTATCTCGTCAGGTATTAATGACGCACGGGTAAAGACTCGCGGACTCAACTGTAAATGTATTTTTTCAAAAAAAAAAAAATAAACAAATCCGCTATTTTTATGTGTATTTCCTTGTGGCGTATAAAGTACGCCACGCGTGTAGTTATGTTATAACTTAATGCGCGGGTAGTTAAAGGTTAAAGTTGATTTTCGTAGTCGGTATAACGTAATTTTAGGGGTTGCTGCCGCTTGCAGATAAGGTTGTACACAGTAGAACCCCTATAATTCGGCTTCCGATAACCCGGAAATCCGGTTAACCCGGACCGATTTCATTTGAGTCAGACCGTTTTCATCAGATAAAACAAACATTTTTTCAGTTTGACCAGTTTTTTACCAAAAAAAGAACTATACTGTATACAACTGTACGTAATTTAGATGTACTGTGCATACGTATTTCATATTTTTGCAATTATAATTGAGTTTATTTGTAAGCATATCGTATTTTATTAATTTTTACCATATTCTTCGGCTAATCCGGATTTTTGATAACTCGGATCGGCAGCGGTCCCGATTAATCCGACTTATCGGAGTTCCAATGAAATTTTACAATTTTCAATGACAATAAAACATATTTTTTTTCTATAACTCTCAAAATAATAATTTATTTTATGCTAAAAGATTTTAAATTAGGATATTAAATTTTTTCATAATTTATATACCTGCCTTTACCTAAACATTAAATAAATCAAAAATCCAATCATGGCATGCAAAATTTCCATTTTATTTTGAAAGAGATGACAGGATCTCAAGCAGATATATATCGCTCAGCCCACTTGATGCTTACAGATGTGATGTATCCATCATAAATTTTCATAAGAGAAGAGAAAATAATTCAGGCTCATTTTTGAACAACAGCTGACATAATATGACTTTTAAAAATGGCCGCATTTAGCGGAACAAGGAACCGAAGCGCGAAAACACGCTGGAAATGTATTTCGTTGTCGCACTTTTTTTGTTTTGATGTGTAGCAGAAAGAAAAATGTGTAAATGTTCTATGCCGTCAGTATTCGCAAACACGAGAAAGAGGCTTGAAATAACCTTTTTATGTCTTTTGGAATAGAATAAGCTTTACGATGATAGTAAGAAGGTCTTTTATACTGAAAGTGTCATTTGTACCAATATTTTAAAAAATAAAAACCAATTTTAAAAACATTACATGTTATATGTATATGGGATTAACTCACAATTTTGATGGTAAAAATAATTACAGTTTTAACTAATATTTGACGTTTTAATCTCCACTCCGGAAATCGTTTTTAAAAAATTCTACGAAAAAAAGCTATGACCTAACAAGTTTTTGACCGGGTTATATTTTTTTTCTAAACTGACAGTTGACTTACTCGATCTAGATCTTATAGTCAACAGCTATGCTTTTAAATGAAAACATCTGAGGATGAAGTTTCTGCTCTCATGATTATTTTTTGAATTTCTGCTATATGTGTTTGTGCAATATGCGTTTGTGTATTGTGTGTTGCATGTATATTATCTATAATATACATAATATATGTATCCGACTTCGTTAATCCGCTATTGTTGGTATGCTCTTGTTGTTCACTTCCCCTTATAGTATTTACAAAATGAGCCTGCTACATTCTACTGATGGGTTTGCTACACAGTTTTGGTTTTCTTCATTAACCTTCCGCAACTAATATAGGTTATCTGCACACTAAAGTTAACATCGGGTCTCAGAGACCGACATAAATTTGTTTTCCATTAGAACCATGTGGAACACACTTTCAAGCGTAGGATTGTGTTTACTCCTTAAAGGAGTAAAATTAAACATAAATAATACCTATTTTTAAACGCTTTTATGTTTCAATAGTTTGCGTCAAATCTTTAGACGTTAATTTGACTTCCACCTGATATAAGTACAAAAAAGAAGTTTGAGTAAACCTTTGCACATCTCTGTAAAGACAAAAGAAAAATCTAAAATATTAAAAAAAAAATAGCGGAATCCGTTAATTCGTTCACGAAAGAATCAACTAGGAAAATGAGCGTAATTTTCTATACCCTAACTTATGCCTCGAAGTATAATTTAACACTTTTGATATTTTATTACACGCTTTTCTTTAGTTCTATCGTTTGCGTCAAATCTTTAGACGTTAATTTGACTGCCTTTTCTTCAATGTAAATGAATGAAAATTTGCAGACATATGCATTCGCGGGAACAATACAAGAATAGTCAATATTTTTTTATATTTATTAATTCTTTAAAAAAAAAAGAGATTTTAATGGAAAATGCTTAAATTCTCTTGTTTTTTACAATGTAGAAACTTGAAACTTTTACGGATTGTAGCTAATGATATGAACTATACATAATTTTACTTTTTACTTTAATTGTTTACGTTATGCTTCATAAATAAACAATAAAGTTTCAATAAGCTCATATACAACGCTCATATATTTGTTTATATAAAAATCGGCACTTATTCGTGTCAAAGTTCAGTACGATGCGAAACAAAACTTTAACCAAAACTCGAATTAAAAAAATTCGTGTTTTTATCGTAGTCTTAGAAAAACCACCGGTAGAGACGTTTTGTGCTACAATTAACATTAGAATTCGTTTTAGCGTATTAATTATTTAAATGCTTTTCTTTACACGAATAGTCAATAAATTTTTTTATGTTTATTAATTGTTTAAATAAAATAACGATTTTAACGGCAAATGCTTAAATTCTCTTATTTTTTTACAATGAAGAAACTTGAAACTTTTACAGATTGTAGCTAATTATATGAACTATACATAATTTCACTTTTTACGTTAATTGTTTACGTTATGCTTCATAAATAAACAATAAAGTTTCAAATTTTTTGCCGATTCCTACTACTTTTCATGTTTGTACATCATATGTTTTATACATATTTTAATAAACATGACGACATACTTTATCGTTTGAAAAGTGTAAGACTAAAAAGTAAAAAATAAAAATATATGAAAAAAAATTTAAAAACGCTTTTCTAAAATTGTGACTAAAATTAAAAATATTATAAAAAATGAACCAAAAAGCAAAAAATAAAAAAAATTGAAAAAATCTGTCACATTCGTTAAAGAAAAGCGTGGGGCGAAGACCGTTTATTCAAAGAGCTTTTCTTTGACGAATGTGTTACATTTTTTTTCTTTTTTTTTTGCTTTTTGGTTGATTTTTTATAATATTTTTAATTTTAGTCACTCGTAACTAAAGAAAAGCGTTTCTTAACCCCTTAACGTACACACTCGAGTTAATTCGAGGACACTAAACTAGCGAAACTATGCACACTCGAGATAATTCGAGCAAAGGTGTAGTTTATTTTACTTTAATTTTTCACGCCCGCGTCCACCGAGAATTGAAAATAACAATACGAAATTTAAAAAAACAATCGTTTTATTGATATTTATCATTTAGATGGGATTGCAAGCTCTATCTAACACTTACTTATTCAAATACAAAATATATCATTTTCTATTTATCAGTTACGACTTATATATTCCTTGTGTGCCGCGTTCCGACAAATTTTAATATTTATGTTCTGATTCCCTTATTTTTCAGCATATATTTTACTAAAATATAATTAATCTATAAACTAAATGTAAAATTAATAACGGTCACGCTCCTGCTCAGCCAACAAAATACGATCCAACAATAAAATGATCGTTGATCGCATCGTCCTTCCGATTGTTCCAATAAAAATTATTGTGATCATCCAGTGACAGTTTCATGACGATAATTTCCGTAATCGTTTAAATACAGGTACTCTTTGGGCTGACCTGATCTCCTGAGCACTATAATTCCGACAATAATTTCAAAAAGGTGACGCATACACTATTTTGACAAATATTGAATAGCGAGTGACAATGAATCACCTTGTAAAATTGTCATAGTGTTTTTTATAGAATATATAATTACTTTTAACATTAAAAAAATTTGATTTTTTTGGCCTGACTTTTTCAAAATAATTGTGCATTAAGGGGTTAAACAATTTTTTTTCGTATTTTTTTATTAAATTATTAAACCTCTTTAACATTAGCAAAGTGCCAAAGAAAATAAAACAATCACATAACGTCTGATTTGTCAAAAACAACCTCAATATTTCCATTGTTGTTTTCTTGTACTTAGGTTCACTTTTACTCCTGGCAATTGGGTTACTAAATTATCAGCATTTGTTTGCATGGTCTTTCGTTAATCTAAATATTTTTTTCATCGAGTAGATCATGAGTCAAACATGGGTCTCTGAGACAAGATTTCCCGATAATTGCATAATTAGTTGACACTGAAAACTCAAACTTCAACACTAAAAACAGGCACCTAAATCAGGCAACTACTGATAGCCCAATAAAATAAAATAAAACCAAAATGTAATTCCGTACAGGTTGAAATAAATTTTTTGTTAGGTTTTTATTAAGTTTAGGTCAAAACAAAAGATATTTTCAAAAAAGTATATGATTCATATGAGGGGATTATTGTTTAAATAATTAAAAATTGATAATTTTTGCACAAAATTTACTTTTTTAACTGCTGCGGCAACTATTGTTTTTATTAAGGATTCTACATTTTTTTTCTGAAAAGATGAAGAAACATTCTTTTATATGGCACTTACTAAACTAAATTTGACCTTTAATTTATTTAAATAATTGTAAATCAAAATTGAAAAACAAATTTCCAAAAAAATATTATTTGCAATATAAACAAGCAGTATAAAATATTTGTTTTTACAGAAATAGTTGCGCTATGATATCGCTATAAACTGACAAAAAAATTGGTTGATAATATTGAGCAATTTATGAGATATTTAATTTGTTTATAAAAAATTACCATTTTTGAAATTGCAAAAACGCGGTTGTTGCTGATAGTGTACACAAGTTTTAAAGGTCTCACTTTGTTTGCTTTTATGTATATTTTCGATAAATGTATTGACAAATTCAAATTTTAATTTAACACCGCTTCAAAATGGCGTTTGAAAATTGGTGTAATTTGTTTAAAACTTATTTTTTTAATAACATCACCGGGATTAAAAATTTTGAAATTATTTTTCGATATTCGTGTTTCGGGTAGTTTTTGACACATCTACAAAAGAAAAATGATTTTCTAGATTCATTTTTTGCCGAGATAGCTTTTCTAAGTTTACATATTCATAATGTGTATATTTACGGAGGCAGTTGAAAGAATAGCCATGGCTAAATGGGCTTGGGCAGGACATGTTGCCAGGCTGACGGATGACAGATGGACCAAAAAGATTCTGGAATGGCGACCAAGGCAGGAGGCATATCGAAGCAGAGGACGACCACCGACTAGATGGACGGATGATATTAAGCGCATCACCACAAATTGGATGCAAGAAGCTCAAGATAGAAATAGGTGGAAATTTTTACGGGAGGCCTACGTTCAGCAGTGGACAAATATAGGCTAGTTGATGATGAATGTGTATATTTATCAATATTAACATTTTAAAGTGCGTGAGTACATCCATCAACCCTACTACATGACAATGTCATTTATACATAGAGTTAAAATTTTAGAATATTTTAAAAAATAATGAATTTCATAGTGACCTTAACTGAAAACTTTTTGCTTGAAGAGTGGTGCAGTAGTACTTTGCAATATCTTAGTTAATAATGGACCAATTTCAATGTTTCTTTTTAGTTTATGGTAGCTTATAAAAATAGTAACATCTAAATGACACTTTTAACAATAAATATTCGTCAGTTTGCTATAAACAATTTTTTTTCATTTTTTTTTCTCTAGATGTTATAAAAAAAATTGACACAAAAGATTTTTATAAAACAAATAATACTGAATTAGCATTAAAAATTTGTTGAAGACTTTTTTCTCTTAGTCCTGTCGCCGGGGGGGGGGGGGGTACAACGGCCTCCTTAATTCAGATGGACTTACCCAAGTTTTTTTATATATTTTGACCGGTAGAACACGAATTTTTTGGGTAACAGTTGATCCGGATGTCGATAAGATTGTTATAAACAAAGAACTTGAGGAATTGCATAACAGCGATTTTTCGCAAAACAAAACGTGTTTTTTAACAAACTAAGCAAAAAATGTTTTTTAAGTTTTTTCATAGGATGCATAGCTTTCGACATAAACGCGGTTAAACATTAAAAAAATCGAAAAATTGCAATTTTTGAACAAGAATAACTTTTGGTTAACGGATAACTTTAAAATTTTACTATTTGGTTAAATTTTTAAAATAAAAATTTGTTTTAATAGGTACTCTTTTACTCTTTTGTGATTATCTTTGGTGCCAACTTTATTTATCACAATACTAGACAAAAAAAAATTGAAAAAAAAATTGTTTATAACTGGTTAATGATTATTTATGGCAAAAAGGGTCATGCAGATGTTATTATTTTTATATGCTATCCCAAATTAAAAGAAAACATTGAAATTGGCCCATTATTAACGGAGATATTGGAAACTACTCCTCCTCCAATTTTTTGACAAAAAGTTGGTGCTAAGAATATCATCACTTTTTAAAATATTCTACAATTTTTGTTATGTGTATAAATGACATTGTTAAGTATTAAGATTAATAGATGTATTCACGTACTTTTAAATGTCAATATTGATAAATAAACAAATTATGAATTTTTAAACTGGGAAAAGCTATCTCGGCCAAAAATGCTTTTAGAAAATTTTTATTATTTTGTGAATATGTCAAAAATTACCAAGAATACGAATATCGAAAAAAAATTTCAAAATTTTTAATCCCGGCGAAGTTATTAAGAAAATAAATTTTAAACAAATTACACCAATTTTAAACGCCATTTTGGAGATGTGTTTAATTGATATTTTAATTTGTCAATATATTTATCGAAAATATACATAAAAGCAAAACAAATGAGACCTTAAAAACTTGTATACTCTATCGGCAACAACCACGTTTTTGCAATTTAAAAAATGGTGATTTTTTAAAAACAAATTAAATATCTCATAAACTACTAAATATTTATCAACCAATTTTTTGTCAATTTATAGTGATATCATAGCGCAATTTTTTTGCAAAACAAAATATTTTATAGTGCTTACTTATATTGCAAATATTTTTTTTTTGAAATTTGTTGTTCAATTTTGATTTACAATTATTTAAATAAATTAAGGGTCAAATTTAATTTAACAAATCTCATATAAAAGACTGTTTCTTCATTTTTACAGAAAAAAATTTAGACTCCTTAATAAAAACACGAATAACAGCAGCAGACAAAAAAGTAAATTTTGTGCAAAAATTACCCATTTTTAATTATTTAAACATTGATCCCCTCATATGAATAATATACTTTCTTGAAAATATCTTTTGTTTGGACCTAAACTTTGATAAAAAATTTATTCCAACCTGTACGGAATTACATTTTGATTTACATGTATTGTAATTTTATTTGATCGGTCTATGACGGCGGCGAAGATTCATAACGAACGATTTGTATATAATCGTAAAAACTGTAAGTGGTCCATCTCACAGACCCAATGTTAGTCACGGAAGGTTAGGTAGGAGGAGGGCTGCTTCTTTGATTTTTCGTTTTTCATGTCTGTTCTAATTCTACTATTTAAAAAGGAGATAAAAGCAGCCAGAAAACTGCAGCGGGCGGTATCAACTGGTTATTACCCTAAAACTTACAGCTAAAATCCTACAAGAACTAATGAATTAGAGTAGCAGATGAACAACAGGGTTTTCGTTCTGGAAGATCGTGTAGAGTCATCATAATCATCTCTGTCATGTAAGATGACAGAGAAGATTAAATATGGAGGGAAAGTACTTATAGAACGCTTAACTAAGTTAATGAATATAGGTATGTGCTTCAACTAATTATTTTCCTCGAGAATGGAAAATCTCCTACATTTCGAGCATCTACAAGAAGGGGAAACATAGTAATAGGTCCAACTGCAGAGGCCTTAGTGTTAGTCGCACTATTAGTAGACTATTTTGTAGAATATTAAAGAACAGATTAGACGTAGAGGCAAGAAGGAAAATAAGCGAAGATCAAAGTGGTTTTACGGCGGGATGCTTATGTGTGGACAACCTTTTTGTCATCCAAACACTTATAGAGAAAAGGACGAGTGTTAATGAAGAAACCCTCATTGCCTTCGTAGACTTGAAAAAGGCATATGACTCTGTCCGTATGAACAAGCTGTGGCATGTCCTTACTGAAATGAAAGTGAGTCCGGGTATTATAAATATCAGATTATTACACAGTGATAATATAGGATATATCAAGATTGGCACATAACTATCTGAAGGAATAAAAATTAAAAAAGGACTGAAGCAAGGGTGTAGCTTGTCACCGTTGCTATTTAACATATACTTGGAACTCGCTTTAAAAGAATGGAAAAGAAGTTGTGGACTAATGGAAATCATGATCGGAGATGACTGCCTGTTAAACATCCACTTTGCTGACGATCAAGCAGTACTGACACATCTTTATTCAGCCTACAGGAAATGGGGTTAAATTTAAATATAGACAAAACAAAACATCTAGTCGTGTATTCTGACGCCAACTTTTAAATCCTAATAAAGGGAACAAGTCAGTTAAACAGCTTGAAGAATTCAAATATCTGGTAGCTGTAATAAGCAGACAATTTCTCGGAAACAAAAAAATCCAAAGGCGAGTTGAACACAGTAGGAAGGTAATAGTTTGCTTGAATTTCGTGTGGTGGGATAAAAATATATCCAGAACTACAAAATTAAGAATAGGAAAGTCATTTATGGAATCGGTGCTAATGTCTGGAAACGAAGTCTGGACATTAACAGCGGAGCCCAGAAGAAGGATCAATGCTCTGAAAATGGACTACATACGTAGAAGTGATGGAATCTCCCGATTGGACAGAGTGCGTAACGAAGAAATAAGAAGAATAATGAAGGCACACCATACAGAGGTAGACAGGCTCGAGAGAAGAAGTCTAAAATGGTTCGGTCACTTACTTCTAATGGACGGCCAACTATAGCCAAAAAAACTATTGAAATGAAAACCCCCAGGTAAGAAGAAAAGGGGAAGACCAAAACTATCCTGGACTGGAACGACACGATAAAGAAGGCAATGAAACACCGCAATTTGGACGAGAATAATGTTCACCATAGAAATAGATGGCGGTTAGGTGTGGGGATGCCAGCCCGTATAAATAACAAGATCGTGTACAGATGCAATCTTGGTCATAAAACAAATTACTGAGAAACCACTAGAATATAATATAATATAATACCAGCATTTCTATGTGTGATTGACTTTAAGAAAGCATTTCAGTAAGGCTCAATGATATACTCCATCTTCTTTATAATAGAGAAGTCCCCCTAGATATAAAAAACAATGGAAACATCTACCAAAACCTCAAAATGGAAGTCAGAATAAATGAACAACCAACCTATAAACATAATCAGCGGAATACGACAGAGAGAGAGAGATAATCATTGATCGTTATGCTCTTCAATTTAATCATGGATGAAATAATCAAAAGCGTCAACAAAGGACAAGGATACAGAATGAGAAACAAAGAAGTAAAACTACTTTGTTACGAAGAGTAGGCAGCACAAGACGAAGATGGTCTGCAAAGATTAGTCCACAGATTTACCATAAAAGCAGAAGCATTTAATATGACAATTTCCTCTCAGAAAACTAAAACAATAATACTCGTAATCGGTAAAGAACAAATCAGGTGTAACGTTATGGAAATAAAATACCTTGGAATTATATTGTCAAGCTAACCTGGACCAAGAAGTGAGAAATCAAGTACAAAAACCAATAGACTGGCAAGATGTTTTAATAATACTATTACCCCAGGCTGTGGGTGAAAAAACATGATATATTTCAGGCATTTTTGAAACCTATCAGGTGTTGTAAAGGACGATGCCAGGAATAACTTCTACTAAAATGTGACCAAAAATATTGTGAGCTTTTTTTTAATTGCGATTTTCAATTGTTAAATTTGCAATTTTTAATTTTGCAGCTTAGGATATTGATTTTAGAGAAAAACTTTTTGATAGAAAGTTGTAGTAAATTAACAAACCTACAATTTGAGCTATGGTAAGTTTAATTTTGTTTATTGGTTATTGCAAAACATCATGCGAAATGTCCAAAATGGCCGTTTTTTACAATTGCGTTATTTATTGTACAAATATTTTTTTTTATTTTTTGAAGCTTTAAAATGAAGATCTTTCAGTTCCAAACATAAAAAAAATTGCAAGGCCGGATTAACGAATTTGTTGCTTAAATATTATAAATTGTTTATCCCCAGAGGTCAAATGTCGAAAGCTATAACTTTTTGAAGAAAAATCGTAGAGAGTTGTTGTAACATCCAATCTCCTTCTAAAGAGTTATAGTTTCATATTCTGATGTAAATAAATGCGTAAAACATTTTTAAACCTCTAATTTTTGGGTTTGAAAATAAGGGGGGCAAATTTCGTTGTAAACATTTATAGCTGAAGCGGCCCAGTACATCCTATGAGTTTTTAACTTACAGGTTATTGTTGCTGAAGAGGAAACGAAGATTTATAAAAAATTAAAAAATTTCTACGACCAGCTGAAGCCGAGCTAAATGTTGGGTTTGAAAATAAGGGGGCAAATTTCGTTATAAACATTTAGAGCTGAAGCGGCCCTGTACATCCTATGAGTTTCTAACTTACAGATTATTGTTGCTAAAGACGAAACCAAGATTTATAAAAAAATAAGAAAAATTTACAACCAGCTGAAGCCGAGATAATTGTTTATTTTTTCTTAAATCGTAGTGCCTTTATTTATAACAATTAAGAAATTATTTTACAGTTATTAACTAAAGAAAGACTTATATTACCTTAAAATCAAAATTATTATAAACTATAATTACATTTAATTATTAAAAATTATTTTTAAATTCGGTGCTTTTGCGAGCGGCCGAATTTTGCAAATCGCCCGGCTCGCTTCAAATCCGCTCGCTCGGAAAATTTTTACGTAACGTATTAAATTTTGACCGAAAACAATTTAATAATATTACCATTAAAATATACAGTGTATTTACCACTGTATTTGTTTTCTTAATAAACTTTTATATGTGAAATCTTATTTCTGAAGAAATAATATTAAAATGATACATACAACTATATTTTTAATTTTTGCATTGTTATATAAATATAATAATAATAATGTTACTTCTTATTATACAATATAAAACTTTTTCTTCTTGTAGTGACTATCCGTTTTGGATGTTGGCGACCATCATGGCAATTTGGCAAACCCCATTTGAAAACTGAGAACCAGGAAGGCGAAGGATTACCTTGCTAGAAAATTTACATACGTCGTTCAACACAACAACTACAAAAATTTTTTAGAGCAGCAGTGCCGATTTAGTGTGCAAGTACAGATTGCCATGATGGTCGCCAACATCCAAAACGGATAGTCACTACAAGAAGAAAAAGTTTTATATTGTATAATAAGAAGTAACATTATTATTATTATATTTATATAACAATGAAAAAATTTAAAATATAGTTATATATTTCATATATATGTATCATTTTTGTAATATTATTTCTTCAGAAATGAAATTTCACATATGAAAGTTTATCATGAAAAACAAATACAGTGGTAAATGGACTGTATATTATAATGGTAATATTATTAAATTGTTTTCGGTCAAAATTTAATACAAGTTACGTAAAAATTTTCCGAGAGCGCGGATTTTAAGCGAGCCGGGCGATTTGCAAAATTCGGACGCTCGCAAAAGCACCGATTTTAAAAATAATTTTTAATAATTAAATGTAACTATATTTTATAATTATTTTTAATTTAAGATAATATAAGTCATTCTTTAGTCAATGACTGTAAAATAATTTCTTAATTGTTATAAATAAAGGCACTACGATTTAAGAAAAAATAAACAATTATCTCGGCTTCAGTTGGTTGTAAGTTTTTCTTATTTTTTTATAAATCTTGGTTTCGTCTTTAGCAACAATAATCTGTAAGTTAGAAACTCATAGGATGTACAGGGCCGCTTCAGCTCTAAATGTTTATAACGAAATTTGCCCCCTTATTTTCAAACCCAACATTTAGCTCGGCTTCAGCTGGTCGTAGAAAATTTTTTAATTTTTTATAAATCTTCGTTTCCTCTTCAGCAACAATAACCTGTAAGTTAAAAACTCATAGGATGTACTGGGCCGCTTCAGCTATAAATGTTTACAACGAAATTTGCCCCATTATTTTCAAACCCAAAAATTAGAGGTTTAATAATGTTTTACGCATTTATTTACATCAGAATATGAAAATATAACTCTCTAGAAGGAGATTGGATGTTACAACAACTTTCTACGATTTTTCTTCAAAAAGTTATAGCTTTCGACATTTGACCTCTGGGGATAAACAATTTATAATATCTAAGCAACAAATTCGTTAATCCGGCCTTACATTTTTTTTTATGTTTGAAATTGAAAGATCTTCATTTTAAAGCTTTAAAAAATACAAAAAAAATTATTTGTACAATAAATATCGCAATTGTAAAAAACGGCCATTTTGGACATTTCGCAGGCTGTGTTGCAATAACCAATAAACGAAATTAAACCCATCATAGCTCAAATTGTAGGTTTTTTAATTTACTACAACTTTCTGTTAAAAAGTTTTTCCCTAGAATCAATATCCTAAGCTGCAAAATTAAAAATCTTTAAAAATTGCATATTTAACAAATGAAAATCGCAATAACAAAAAAAGCTCACAATATTTTTGGTCACAATCTAGTAGAAGTTATTCCTGGCATCGTCCTTTACAACACCTGACAGGTTTCAAAAATTCCTGAATTATATCCTGAACTCGACCTATTTTTCACCCACAGCCTGGAGTATATATGGCGAAATCGATATGAAGTCGACTCAGTAACACTGAGATGAAGTTAAGATTTTATAAAGCCAGTGTACGACCAATAATGACATATGCATCAGAAACAAGATCCGATACAGCCACAACATAAAAACTACTAGAACCGACAGAGATGAGAGTACTGAGAAAAATTACAGGAAATACGATGAGAGATCGAAAAAGGAGTGAAGGCATTAGAAAACAATGTAACGTACAGTGTATAAACGAGTGGACACTAAATAGAAAAAAGAATAGAATAACCACATAACCAGAATGGGTGAGACACGTGTGATCAAAATAGCAAGAGATAAATCACCAATCGGTAGAAGAAGTATCGGTCGACCGCGCAAAAGACAACCTTCCATAGAGAGATATATCAATCAGCCAATGAACAACCAAAATTGCTTATAAAGAGGTAGAAGAAGAACATATATGTAGGACAAGATATCGAATTGTTAAAGCTTAACCTAAAGGCTGATTTAAATAGAAGATGTTGAACACATATGGGACAAATGGACATACCTACCTAAGAGAGGCTTACATGTATACATAGATAGGTATATTAAATAAATATACTATACCAAACGGCAAAATGACGTAATATAAAATAGGTTGTTCAAAGAAATATAAACACGCCATGGTTCGCCTTGTTTCAAACAGAAATGTCTAAATCAAAAGTAAACTATTTTCCATCAAAAATTCTCCTGTGTGGGACTAATCAATTCAAAAAAAGAAATACGGAAATCCCTATACAAGTATCTCGTAGCAAAAATAAGAGAAATTTCTTTTCTTTTGATATCGCCTTCCACTCTACATAGAATAACGATGTTAAAACGAAGAAAGAATTCGTTTTATAAGAAAACATTTTTGAGCTTACTTATCGGAATAAATAAATCAAGAAATAAAAAAGCTCTCTCGATACGGCCAATCGTGTTTTAAAGCTGCCGTGTATTGATTTCTTTTTGAGACCTATTATTCCTCTGACGGAAACGTTTAAAAAACAATTAACAAATAAATGGATTTTGAACAATACAAATAATGTATAGGTATACTTTTTTAAGCAGCCTTTTAAATGGGCTTATAGATTTTGGGATAATTTAGGACTACTAAAGAAAATAAATGTTAGCATGATTTGCATGGGCGCCCATACCCACGGGCGTATGGGCGCCCTAGCTCTCCTAGCTTTTCGGGTGCTGTAAACTATATATGGTTATCCAAAGTATACAAATATAATGTGCAACATCTTCACGTCTGCCAGTAATGCAACACCTTAATCATTTTTGATGTCCCGAATTTTCTAAATCTGTTGTTCGTTTTAAGGGCGTTTTTTAATATGTTATATAGCCTTTTTTCTTTAACAACATCGCTGAAATAATGTTATCTTTATATAACGGGGATACCAATCAAACTGTGTTTTTTTCTTAAAGTTTGCAACAGCCTGTTGCGAATATTCTAGCCTTTATAAAATACTGAAATTAAAACTCAACTATAGCTTCAGGCTTTATTAATATTTTGTTTTTGAATTCATTCGCTTATGTTGGATAATAAAAACAATTAGGTACTTTAACAACTAGCCATGCTTTTCAACAATATATCCCCATTTTCTGCATAGTTTAATAAATAACCCTAAAGTAGGTTATGAGAAATTAACAATTTGATAATGTCAAATTGTTAATAGTCAAAAAATGTCTGGTTTGTTGTAAAAATTAGTAGATTTATTATTTAAAGTTTCAATTAAGTCCGTACTTTTTTTTTTGTTGTTTGATGGAAATGGAACGGGCTATAACGAATTTGACTCGCGATGTGTGTATTCAAGCAGTGACCTTACAAAGCGAAGGACTTAACTACATGCACTATAAATGCACGCACGGTAATGCAAGACCTCACCTAACCGAATATTTACAAAAGGTTAATTTATTTTCGTACTTTGAATTGGCCACCGCATAGTCCAGATCTTAACCCGATCGAACAATTATTGTTGGACATAAAATTGGCAGAAGACAGTGTTTGCCACCTCCTAGAACCTTACAAGAGGTAGAGACATGAAGCTCTCGAGACTTGGAATGATATTAATCAAGACCAAATTGTAAACTTATTATATAATATAAAAGTAAATATATTTTTTATTATCGAACACAAGCGAATGAATAAAAAAACAAAATATTAAGAAAGCCTATAACTACAATTGAGTTTTAAGTTCAACATTTTATACAGGGTGTCCCGAAAAGATTGGTCATAAATTATACCACAGATTCTAGGGTCAAAAATAAGTTGATTTAACCTCACTTACCTATATACAATAGTGCACACAAAAAAAGTTACAGCCCTTTGAAGTTATAAAATTAAAATCGATTTTTTTTTCATATATCGAAAACTATTAGACATTTTTTATTGGAAATGAACATGTGGCATTATTATGGCAGCATCATCTTAAAAAAAATTAAAATGAAATTTTTGCACCCCATTAAAATTTTGTGGGGGTTTTGTTCCCTTAAACCCCCCAAACTTTTGTGTACGTTCCAATTAAATTATTATTGTGGCACCATTAGTTAAACACAATGTTTTTAAAACTTTTTTGACTCTTAGTCATTTTTCGATAAGCCAGTGTTTATTGAGATATTTTAAATATTTGTCGAATCCACCACATATTTGTATATGGTTAAGTACGATTATACAGTCCTGTTAATAATTTGAAAATTTATTTATAATTTACATTTTTAGGTATATTTTGAAAAAGAAGCCACATCTCGATAAAAGGTGACATAAAAAAAAGAGGCAAAAAAGTTTTAAAAACACTTTGTTTAACTAATGGTACCATAATAATAGCTTAATTGTAACGTGCACAAACATTTGGGGGGTTTAAAGGAACAAAACCCCCATAAAATTTTTATGTAAACATATTATAAAAGAAGCCGCATCTCGATGAAAACTGTCTTATCGAAAAAATACCAAGAGGCAAAAAAGTTTTAAAAACGTTGTGTTTAACTAATGGTACCACAACAATGAATTATTTGAAACGTACACAAAAGTTTGGGGGGGTTAAAGGGAACAAAACCCCCATAAAATTTTTAGGGGGTGGACAAATTTCACTATAATTTTGTTCCTGTCATAAGAGTGATACACGTCCATTTTCAATAAAAAATCTGTAATAGTTTTCGATATATTGAAAAAAATCGATTTTCATTTTGTAACTTCAAAGGGCTGTAACTTTTTTTATGAGCACATTTGTACTAAGGTAAGTTAGGTTAAATCGAACTATTTTTGGCCCCAGAATGTGTGGTATAATTTATGACCAATCTTTTCGGGACACCCTGTATAATACAGGCAAATTAAGCCGTAAATCATCAAATAAACAAAAAAATTGCGATGTGGCTGTAACTTTCTACACTTATAAACAAACACATTCTTTTAAAAAATCCGACGAGTCCCGAGCATTAAATGTTGTGCTCGACCCGAAATCCAGGTATAAAGACCCCGGCGCTCCCCTCCATAACTAGGTAACGGTCACCAGGCCCGACCAGAAGGGGGGGCAGGGGGGGCAAAATCCCCGGGGCCCGGCCGTTAGCAAATTTTAAAAAATTCCTTTTATTAAAATATTTTACAACAGATTGAATTTGCTTGCGGTTTTAATTATGAAATTATTATAAGGAATATTATGCATTTGGAAAAGGCAATAAGGCAATAATATAAGCTTAAGATCTACTATGGGTCAACAACGATTATCTGATTTGGGACTGTTAAGCATAGAGTCGAAACTTGCAAAAACTCTTGATTTCAACCACGTGATCCAAAACTTTGCGGATATGAAAGCAAGAAAAGTTATGTTGTAACTAACAGTTCTATTGTAAATAATTAAAAACAAAGTTTAACTGTTAAAACTGTTTTAATTTTCTTCCTTCCTGTGTCAATAGCATGAGTGTTCACTATTACATATCCCAGTTTATGAGTTATCAGATTTTTGGGAATTTTCGTTCAACTGGGTTTGGGGGGGGGCGGCCGGGTCTCATCCCCGGGGCCCGGCCTGGCTCTGGGCTGCCCTGACGGTCACCGGCAGTCGACCAAATGACTCGC
The DNA here is from genome assembly GCF_917563875.1 of Diabrotica virgifera virgifera. Lineage (NCBI taxonomy): Eukaryota > Metazoa > Arthropoda > Insecta > Coleoptera > Chrysomelidae > Diabrotica > Diabrotica virgifera. Next base: position 70,593,293 of record NC_065446.1, on the reverse strand, counting down.
AGAGAAAACATAATACCTACTGATAATACTTTAGCTGGCGAGCTTCTAGACAATAATTGACAGTCTAGTCAGGATTTGGCGGGCAATATTTTAACAGCATATTTAAAATAAATATATTATTTATAGTCCTGTCGCCAGGGTGGGTACAACGGCCTCCTTAATTTAGATGGACTTACCCAACTTTTTTTTTATATATTTTGACCCGCAGAATACGAATTTTTTGGGTAACAGTTGATCCGGATGTCGATAAGATTGTTATAGACAAAAAACTTGAGGAATTACATAACAGTGATTTCTCGCAAAACAAAACATCTTTTTGTATTTTTTGGGTCATTCTAGGCAAAAAATGCTCTGACAAGTTTTTTCATAGGATGCATAGTTTTCGAGATAACCGCGGTTGAACTTTCAAAAAATCGAAAAATTGCAATTTTTGAACCCGAATAACTTTTGATTAAAAAATAAAGTAGCAATTCTGCTTACAGCATTTGAAAGTTTAAGTCAAATTATATCGGATTTGATTATTTGCATGGCTAAAAATGTATTACTTTATTGTTAAACAAAGCTATAAACACCTAGTGCGTGAGTGATGTTTTCAGTGATTTCTCATTTAAAATCGAACGAGTAGGTAGAGTAGCTACAAGTGCAAGCGAGGCAATTTCTACGTAGCATGCGTTAAAACGCATGTATTAGGCACGGGAAACACTATGTGTTTATAGCTTTGTTTAACAATAAAAAAAATAATTTTTAGCAATGCAAATAATCAGAATCGATATAATTTGACTTAAACTTTCAAATGCGGTAAGCAAAATTGCTACTTTATTTTTTAATCAAAAGTTATTCGGGTTCAAAAATTGCAATTTTTCGATTTCTTAAAAGTTCAACTGCGGTTATCTCGAAAACTATGCATTCTACGAAAAAACTTGTACGAATATTTTTTGCTTAAAATGACCCAAAGTACAAAAAGATGTTTTGTTTTGCAAGACATCCGGATCAACTGTTACCCAAAAAATTCGTATTCTACGGGTCAAAATATATAAAAAAAAAACTTAGGTAAGTCCATATGAATTAAGGAGGCCGTTGTAACCCCCTTAGCTACAGGACTATTAAGACAGTAAATAAAAGATTAAATCCCAAGTTTAAACTGCTAAGAGACAGCTAGGTGACAGCTTTAACATTGAATTTAAGCGAAAAAAATATTTATTTGTCAAATAAATATTTCTTTCTGTTTCCTGACAGAACTAAAATGTATTTTGAATTAAATGAATTACATACATTCTTCTTTTTGTCTCAATTAATTTAATCCAAAATTAATTTTTTGGACACTTTGTATAAATAATTATGTTAAAGGTTATATTACTGAATAGAGAATTAAGTAACCTTTCAAATGAGCTATCACACAAACCCTACTCTTATTTAAAAAAAATCATCGATTACGTCATCTCGCCCAGACGGATGACATCACTAGTACGATATACATATATGCCAAAAAGTCATAATTTAAAAATAAAAATCGACCTGTCCAAGAATTTCTTTCCAGATTCGCCCATTCTCGAGATAATGAATTTATTCCAACTCAAACGTCCTCACTGTATATTAGGTTAAGTATATTTTGAATTTTACAACAATTTTAAACCAATATTTTGAATTTCTCTATAAAATAATTAACCATAGGAGAGTTATAAATTATAGTAAAATAACCATATAAAAGTTATATCATTACCACATTAAAGAACAGTCGAAAGGAAAATAGAAATATTCCACATAATAAAAATTTTCTTAAAGGAAAGTGATTGTTTTCAGTTAATAAGAGAAAACCTAAAAGGGAAAATTATGGTTTAAACAAACCTTCTGTTAGAGAAATTCAAAATACTGGTGTAAAATTGCTAAGTCCCCAATAACTATAACCTATAGCATAGGTATCGTATACATAATATACATAACGATGTTTTTTTATTTAAAATATTGCTAATACTATATAATTAGATTAATAAATATACATATTTTGAATTTCATTTATATAGATAATCGACCAAGCTAAGTGAGGTCTTTCATTTATTACTATGTTAAACTTAATGATACGTTTTAATTGTATAATCATTGTATAATATATGCTTTTCAAATTACCCGCCAAACCCAGAGACTGACTCTCAATTGTCTAGAAGCTCGTCAGCATTCGCAAAATTAAATTCCAACAGAGGGCGCTCAAAATTTCAAATATGGACGACAACTCTAGGAAAACAATTAATTTTGTCATTTGAATTCACAGTTCTAAAACGTTAAATAAAAATCATTTACAGGAGTGTTTTGCCAAAGTAACCACTAAGTTTTGCAACTAAGACATCCTATAAGTTAAAGACGACTCAAAATTATGTTTAATCTGTATGCATTCATTAAAATTTGATGCTAACTACTGATTTGTTTTACCCTTTTTTTCATAAAAAAATCTGGCCCCCCGATAATCACACAGCGTTCTAAAAATTATTAATCTATCCTAGGATTTCTAATTTTGTTTTTAATTTAATTAATAGGTGCACTACAGTTTATTTTACACCAACAGATAACAATATTTTAAATTAAATAAAAACTGGAAACTTGGAAACTAACTAGGTGAATTTATTTTATAATAATTGTGTTCTGGAAATTATGAAGTGGTCGGGATATTTTGCATAGCAATGTACATTCTATGTACAGAATATATACTATGTACTATTGTGTTTGCATTTTATCAATCAAAAGCAAAATAAAAATTAAATTAAATTTTTTTAAATAACGCGGACACATAAATTTGATACACCCTGTATATTGAGCTGTTTTAAAATTTATTAGAATTTAGTTTGGATGTAAGTAGATTTCTCTTTTAATGAGCTTTCCGATGAACCATTAAAGACTTTTGTGAATAATTAAAGTGAAAATAACGATGTATTTAGATTTAAAATGGAAAAAGATTGTTTAGGGTAGAGGTAATTATCAATTTCTCGAAATTGATAATTTAAAAGAAAGTTGGAATTTTAATATCTTTGTGTCAACACGAGTATATGTTGTAGAGTTTCTCCGAAAGTAATTAGGATTGTCGGAATCATTTTGAAAATGAGTGTTTTGTTTGTCGATTGGAAAAGTCGAGGTTTCTGATGTTTGGCAATGTGGAAGGGGAAAAGTAGTTAGAATGATTGAGGATTTTGAAAAAGAAATTATTATGTTTTTGTCATCGATGAGGAGCGGTTCGACGTGTTAAGTGGATAGATAGTTAGCAGATACCAGTGGCTGTTTGATAGTGGAGAATAGTGTTGAAAAGTGGAACGAGAGACAGATCAAATTGAGACGAAATACCTCTTTGATTCTGTATTATTGTGAGAAGGAGAGCAGAGAATTTTTGGAGTTTTGTTTGAATCGATTACGTGTCAAAAGAGGCCCGGCTTGTTGGAGAATTGGTGCTGGTATGCTGATAGTTTTGAAGCTGGACAAAGGAGAGGGCTTTGATGAGTAGCTTTTAACATAGTCAACGAGGGAGAGCTGTTTTGGGTCACGAGAAGACATCAGAGTGAGTGAAGCAAAAGGTCCGTCAATTTATGTGAAAGAGATTTTTATGTTCGGAAACTAAATTTTTGAGTAAAAAGCATATGAATTAAAATTCCAATATTTCAAAAAGTAAATAGTAAATATAGGTAATCTTGCGAATACATAAATTTGTTTTGTTTAGTTTGTTTTACCAAAGTCATCGGGAACAAACCGATAAATTGTTTTTTTTTTAACTATAATAAATTTAAGCGGTAAAAATTTCATTCGGACATCTGTGTCCACAGGTTTTTAGATTCGATAGATTTCAGAGTATTAATTTGATAAATAAAAGACAATTCTGTATTTTTATTTTAATATTTTGCTTTATTTATTTTCCCTATTTTATCCCGATTAGGATCAACTAAGAGATACTGAACCCACGAGAGAAGATAAGTATAACGTGAGATAATTTGGATTTTTTTTAATAGTATAAAAAGGCACCCTGAGATTTTTTATTCAATTTTTATGTATGATTTGCGACAATTAAATAATTAATCAAATAAATAATAATTAATATAAAATTAATAAGAAGCAGATCATAACAACATGGCGAGCCAACGTTAGGGCATTAAAGTATCTCTGGTTGTGAATTTGAAGGGAATAGGAGACGGAAAAACAGGTGAAGGAAAATTTATTTGCCCGTCGGAAAAAGTTGATATATTTAAAATTTTTGAAATATTTGTTTGACTTAATTTTTTATCTAGGTACAGTTTTTACATATTTATTTTATTTTTGATTGATTTGAGATTTGAAATATTTAAAAATTTGTGGGATAAATTGATTATATTTGGGGAGAGAAAAATTTTCGTCTCGACAGCAGACAAGGTATGTTCGAATTTCATATTAGGCGGGGATAAATTTTAACTACATGTCGATAACAACCAGAAGCAAAAACAAAGAAAACAAAAAACAAGAAGAACATTTCGAACAAGAAGAACATATAGAACAAGAAGACATTTTCGAAACAACAATCATGGCATCAGAACAACAGGAATTATCAGGAATAGATAAACTATTACAACTGATGCAACTCCAGTCACAAGAACTGGATGACAATCAAAGAGAAACATCAAAGAAAATGGATGAATCACAACAAAAAATGGAACAAAAAATGGATGAAACACAACAAAAATTGGATTAAAAAATGGAGGAAACACAACAAAAAATGAAACGAGCAATAGAAGAGAACAACAAGAAAATGGAGGAACGCATAGAAAAGTATGAAAATGAAGTAAAAGGATGTTTGACAACAATGAAAAACGAGATAGAACAGCAAGAAATGAAAATTCAAAATAAAATGGAGGAGTTAACAAATTGCCAGAGAAAGGAACTAGAAAATTTGGAAACCAAATTTGAAAATGCTTTACAAGAAGACAAGAAAGAAATAGAAGAAATATTCCAAAATAATGAAAAACTAATTGATGATATCAGAAAACAACGAGAGACCGGAGAAAGAAGAGAAACGATTATCTACAGTACAGAGGATGTGAAAATAAGATTTGGCGGGGATGTAAAAAAATTACTCCCAGTAATTTTCAAAAACAATTTAAAAAAGAAAATATGACAAATCGGTAACTTCGGGACAGCCAAAGAAACGATAAGGAACCATCTTAAAGATGAGGCAAGTTTATGGTTCGATAGCAAAGAAGAAGAATTGGACAATTGGCATAAATTCGAACAAAAGTTCCTGAGTTATTTCTGGGGAAAAATACAACAGCTAGAAATAAACAAGGAATTGCAAAATGGGAGGTACCATGATAGGATGGGTATTTCAGAGAAAACATATGCACTACAATTATATAATAATGCAAAACATCTACAGTACAATATTATTCGTCCGAACAGCTAGTAAAACTGATAGCCAGACATTTTGAAGATACCTTAGAAGATCACATAACTTTACAAAACTACAAAGATATCGACAGTTTGTGCCAATTCTTACAAATACGAGAAGCAAAAATGAGAGAAAGAGAAATAAGAAGATCGCAAGATAATTATAGACAACGCGAAAATCGAGACTATAGAGATAGAAGACAGAACTTTAGGAGAGATTATACAAGAAGAGAAAACGAAAATAGAGACAACGGAAGAGGAAACTATGAACAAAGAAATCGGCAATGGAACGAAGACAGATATCGAGAAAACCAGAATAGAAATAACACCCGCACAAATCAAGAGGACAGAAATGATAATAGAAGGAATGAACAGGAAAATCGTGGAAACCGATACGGGTCCGACAGACAAAGAGAAAACAGAAGAGCGGTAAACAACACGCAAATGTATGAATATGAGGATGAGAGACAAAGCGACGGAAGAAGAAGCGAAGAAGAACAGCAAGCGTCTTTTCACGAAAGCGCTCACTAAAAACAAAAAAACAAACAGGAATTTTTTGTTACCCGAAGGAATTTAATAAATTAGCAGGAAATAATGATAAAAGAAATGGATCTAATTTAAAATTTGTAGATGGTTTTATCAATGAGAAACCGATTAAAATTATGATTGATACTGGTTCAGAAATTACTTTGATTAAGAGGAAATTAATGGAAGATGTTGATTTGACGAATTTGATTTACAAAATTCCCAGGGTAAATTTAGTGGGCGCAAATAAACGGACTTTGGCAACAATAAATGAAGGAATACGAATAAGGGTTCGATTGGGGAAGAAATTTTATGCATTACAATGTGTTATAATGCCAAACATGATGCATGATATGATCGTAGGAGTGGATGAATTGTCAGAAAAACATGTGGTGATAGATTTCAAAAATAACACGATGAAAATCACAGATGGAAAAGAAGAAGAACCTAACATTCTGGAAATGGACAAGGAACATGAGAAACGGAAAAAGGATAATGCAGACAAAAAACAAACGGTGGAAATGAATTTGGCAATTAAGCAAGGACAGAAAAAGAAGAAAAGAAAGCAGGAGAAGATAAGTAAAAACAATGAAGCTCGGGATGCCTCGAAAAAAGAGATGAGCCCAGAAGAAGAAAAAGAAGAAAAAAGATTGAAAAATGAAAATGAAGCTTGGGATTCCTCAAAAGAAGAGATGAGCCCAGCAGAAGAAAAAGAAGAAGAAAGATTGGCACAAGAAATTGAAGATTGGGATTCCTCGAAAAAAGAGATGAGCCCAGAAGAAAAAGAGATCAGAGTAGAAAAAGAGGGCGAAAAAGATACCATGGAAACTGTGGTATTTGAAGAAGAAGTATGCAAAATGGAGGAGGCAGAATACACAATAAACATGTGTAAAGAATCGGAGGAGAAAGAAATAAAATTGATATGTGGGGAAGAAAAGGAGAAGGAACTGCGTGAAATATTGAGGGAGTATGAAAATTTAATAAATGAAGAAAACAGAGTAGCCAAAAAGTATGAACATTCATTTGAGGTGAAAGACTTAGGAAATTTTCGATCGAAAACTTACCCCATCCCATATAAGTACCGACAGGAGGTGAAAGGAGAAATCAATAAAATGTTAGAAAGTCAAATCATAGAGAGATGTGACTCTCCGTATATCAACCCAATCGTGATTGTTAAAAAAAGTAGTGGAGAATTGAGGCTATGTTTGGATGTCCGGAATATAAATCAACACACGGTATCTCAATATGAATCACCTCTCAACATCGAGGCTATTTTTGGGAGAATTACAGGATCACATATTTTTTCTAAATTGGACTTAAAACATAGTTTTTGGTTAATACTTTTAGCAGAAAAATGTAGAAACTACACCGCTTTTTCGATCGATGGTGTTGTGTACCGATTTAAAGTAGTGCCTTTTGGGTTACAAAGTGCTTGTGCAGCACTGGTAAGAGCTCTGCATACAATATTAAACAGGTATGAAGATTTTATAGTACACTACATTGACGACTTACTAATCTTTTCACCAGATAAATCGAGTCAACTAAAACACATAAAAATTATATTAGAAGAGCTGGACAAGGCCGGATTAAAATTGAATATTGAAAAATGTCAATTTTTTCAAAAAGAAGTGACATATTTGGGTTTTAAGTTGGAAACAAAAACAGTTAGTTTAGCCGAGGACCGGATAAAACTCATAGATGAATACCCAAGACCAACGAATTTAAAAACATTGAGAGGTTTTCTTGGGACGATCAACCATTTCAAAAAACTAATTCCTGATTTGAGCCAGAAGGAGATTCCATTCATAAAATTACTGAAAAAAGGTGTTAAATGGAATTGGAAAGAAGAACAAGAGAAAGCTTTCCAAATATTAAAAGAAGAATTCTCGAAAGGAACTAAAATATATCATCCCATGTACAAATGACCTTTCATATTACGAACTGATGCGTCCATGCAAAAATTCGCGGGAGTTTTGTCGCAGATACAGAACAATCAAGAAGTGCCAATTTGTTTTATTTCCCGGGTGACAAAAACACACGAAAGAAAATACAGTGTGACTGAATTAGAGTTTGCTAGCGTACTTTTTTGTGTAAATAAGTTAAGGTTTTATTTATTGGGAGCAAAATTTACAATTGAAACAGATCACGCAGCTTTAGTGCATATCATGAAAAATCGACTGGTTAACAATCGTATACATCGAGGAATTTTGTTGCTGCAGGAGTATGATTTTGAGTTTCGATACGTAAAAGGAAAAGACAACATTATAGCCGACGCTCTCACACGTGATGAAGACACTGGAAAAAAGGAAGGAATTGTTTTTCAGGTGGGACTAAATATCTTGACACAAGAGGAAGTTGTATTTTCGTTAAACGAAATAAGAATAAATCAAGAAGAGCTGGAGGAAAGAGAAAAAAGAAGAGCGGAGAGAGAAAATGACATATTTTTCAAAAGAATCGATGGAAAGGAACTATATTTGGTAACACAGACATTGGCAGAGAGGATCATACAAAAATTACACAATGACAATGGGCATATCGGTAGCAGGAAGGTTTGGCTGGTTTTTCGAGAAAACTATATCTGCCGAAAGGATTACCGGATTGCCAAAGAACTGACCCAAAAATGCGAAATATGTCAAAAATATAAAAGCAGAAATTTCAGAAATGAAAATATTGCTAAAAATATTGTATCCCGTCAAAAATTGGATATTGTGGCAATAGATATGTTAAGTGATCTGATAATGACCACGCAAAGGAACAAGCATATTTTGGTGATGGTTGATATATTTTCAAAATACGTAAAGTTATACAGTGGCCGTACAACAAAGGGGGAAGAAATAATGAGAAAGATTGACAATTTTATAGCCACCGTAGGAACACCAAGAAGAATTCTTTTAGACAATGCGACGTATTTCCGGAGTGAGCGTTTCAAGGGACAGCTTCAAGACAGGGGAATAGGGACAAATTTCGTCAGTATCCGACATCCTCAAAGTAATCCTTCAGAGCGTTTTATACAGGAGACTACGAAATTCCTTCGCATTGCTGCAAATGGACAACATAGACGATGGGACAGGAAAGTGGCAGAAATAGAAAACTACTTAAACACGATTCCAAGTACGGTGACAAAAGAGACTCCGGAATATATCATGAAGGGTGTTATGCCATTACGGCCATGGGAAGAACCTGAGCAGAGGGAATACCAACGAGTCTTGGAAATTGTGCAGAGGAGGCTGCAGCGCAGTAATGAAAAATATCTCCAAAGACAAAATCATAATAGGAGACGACGCCCAGTGACTTTTCAGAAGGGAGAAAAGGTGCTGGTAAGGGCATTACGAGTATCAAATCTCACTGGGGACGTTTGCGCAAAACTAATGCCTATTTTCGAGGGTCCATACATCGTGCACAATGAAAATGGAATAAACAGTTATGTCCTGAGGCATGTGGATTCAGAAAAGATACGAGGAGTTTACAATATCCATGATGTGTACAAATACCACGAATAAAGACAAATGCATAAAATTTAAGGTAGGATAACAGAATTAGGTTAGGATAATATGATAACAAGAGAAAAGTCTTGTTGTCGAGAGAAAATCAATTTTTTTTTGTTGCACTTACTAATACTGATTTTATCTCAAAACAAGGCGGGGATGTTATTGTGTTTGCATTTTATCAATCAAAACAAAATAAAAATTAAATTAAATTTTTTTAAATAACGCGGGCACATAAATTTGATACACCCTGTATATTGAGCTGTTTTAAAATTTATTAGAATTTAGTGTGAAAATAACGATGTATTTAGATTTAAAATGGAAAAAGATTGTTTAGGGTAGAGGTAATTATCAATTTCTCGAAATTGATAATTTAAAAGAAAGTTGGAATTTTAATATCTTTGTGTCAACACGAGTATATGTTGTAGAGTTTCTCCGAAAGTAATTAGGATTGTCGGAATAATTTTGAAAATGACTGTTTTGTTTGTCGAATGGAAAAGTCGAGGTTTCTGATGTTTGGCAATGTGGAAGGGGAAAAGTAGTTAGAATGATTGAGGATTTTGAAAAAGAAATTATTATGTTTTTGGCATCGATGAGGAGCGGTTCGACGTGTTAAGTGGATAGATAGTTAGCAGATACCAGTGGCTGTTTGATAGTGGAGAATAGTGTTGAAAAGTGGAACGAGAGACAGATCAAATTGAGACGAAATACCTCTTTGATTCTGTATTATTGTGAGAAGGAGAGCAGAGAATTTTTGGAGTTTTGTTTGAATCGAGTACGTGTCAAAAGAGGCCCGGCTTGTTGGAGAATTGGTGCTGGTATGCTGATAGTTTTGAAGCTGGACAAAGGAGAGGGCTTTGATGAGTAGCTTTTAACATAGTCAACGAGGGAGAGCTGTTTTGGGTCACGAGAAGACATCAGAGTGAGTGAAGCAAAAGGTCAGTCAATTTATGTGACAGAGATTTTTATGTTCGGAAACTAAATTTTTGAGTAAAAAGCATATGAATTAAAATTCCAATATTTCAAAAAGTAAATAGTAAATATAGGTAATCTTGCGAATACATAAATTTGTTTTGTTTAGTTTGTTTTACCAAAGTCATCGGGAACAAACCGATAAATTGTTTTTTTTTTAACTATAATAAATTTAAGCGGTAAAAATTTCATTCGGACATCTGTGTCCACAGGTTTTTAGATTCGATAGATTTCAGAGTATTAATTTGGTAAATAAAAGACAATTCTGTATTTTTATTTTAATATTTTGCTTTATTTCTTTTCCCTATTTTATCCCGATTAGGATCAACTAAGAGATACTGAACCCACGAGAGAAGATAAGTATAACGTGAGATAGTTTGGATTTTTTTTTAATAGCATAAAAAGGCACACTGAGATTTTTTATTCAATTTTTATGTATGATTTGCGACAATTAAATAATTAATCAAATAAATAATAATTAATATAAAATTAATAAGAAGCAGATCATAACAGTACATTTTATTTATTTATTTAATTTTGCAATGGCTTAAACATTAAAAATTACTACGTTTAATACAAAAGTTAAATTAACACAATGTGGGATTTGGCATTGGTTAATTTAGGTCATTGCGTAGAGTGTAATAGGAATGAATATTGAGGAACACTGTAATAGTTTTTTTAAGTCGAAATTATTGTTAATTACAACATAAACTGACCGCAAATATGTACACAAATTAATGGCAAAGTCAATGTTTTCCTTGAGTTGATGCTTTTCAAATTCGCCACCAGGCGTCGCCCACTTTGCGGTTACTCGCCAATAGTATTAGTGTTATCTAGCCGCAAGTGACCAAATGCTTGCATACTAAGTACGTACCTAAGTACGTACAACGTACGTGATCAAATGCTTGCGTACAAGTCTTGTTAGTTGTCTTTTAAACAGTGTGCGTCTAGTATCATATGTTGAAAAATATTTCGGTTGAGCAGCATTAGAAAAACTTGACAATCAACAATTTTTATTGTGCATTTTAAATATTCTGTGGGTGGGTTTGTATGTGCATGAACACTTTTTAATATGACTGAAAACAATGAGTGTTTTATTTGTGAAAAACCCATTTCGGATGATGCTGTAACGGTTGATCTAGAAGCCATACAAACTTTAAGCAATTGCAGCAAAGAACGAGGAGATGGCAAACACCAGTTACTCAGCGAAAGTGATTTGGTAGTTGTCCGCAGAAATTGTAGGAAAGATTATACAAGACCAAGCAACGTGAAAGCGGCGAAGAAGATATTCTTTGATGATGAAGCATCTAGGTCAAAATTGTCACCAACAAAAAAAAAATTAAGATCTGAATCATCATTTAGTTTGAAAAGTACATCCTTTTTTTGTACGGAAAAAATAGATGAAGCTTTTAAAGAAAAACAGAAAAAATTACCGGTAAGCAGAAGAATGTCAATCACTACTGTCGACAATGTAGTACCCAAAATAGTATTATAAAACACGCTAATGAGGGAAATGACAAATGGGGAAGAGATGTCAAGGGGCGTATAAGTAACGCAATAGATTTGGTCGCAGAAAAAGCTGTATACCACGATAAATGCTACCGAGAATAATTATTTAGAAAATAGCGGCGATTGTCAATTCTCATTACACGAGTTAATAAATCAGATCGAAGGATATGTACCGCATGAAACAACAATAAAATATAAATTGAAAGAAATATATAGAGATGACATAATTATAACAGTGAACCGTAAACAAACTCCCACTATCTGCTTCCGAAATATTGGACATGCTATTTTAAGTGACCATTGATATGATTCACGAAAATTCGATGAAGTTGAAGAAAAACTCAGAATTGTTAAAAAAGCAGCTAAAATCATAAAATCTGACTTCGTTGGTTGTATTTATGAGAACAAATCTTATCCTCTGAGCACCGAATTTTTGAGTAACATTGAAGACAACGTTCCTGATTCCCTAATGTTTTTTTTTGGAAAAGTCATCATGGATAAACGAAAATCTAATTCGCAGTTACTAAAAAAAATGTGTTACGATAGGACATTCTATAATATCTGCAGTTAAGCCCCGTTCTTTTAATTCTCCTTTACAACTAAGTATTGCGTCATTTATTTATAAAAATATGGGTTCCAAAAATTTAGTGCAAATGCTATCCAAGCTGGGCATTTGCTCCAGTAATAATGACGTGCAAATCCTCGAAGCATCACTAATAATGGCTCCACCACAAGTAATTGAGCCTAGAGCATTCTGCCAATTTGTTTTTGATAACTGCGATTTCAACGTTAATTCAATTGATGGTTACAATACGCTCCATAACATGGCTGGTATTCAATGTATAACCCCGGCTACCTCGATAGCATACTTTTCAGATGTAATTAAGCGGCGCAAAAAGTTAAATAAGTCCACAATTGTCGATAAAAAAGGTATTGTTGAACTTCGTGTGTTTGAAAAAAAAGACGGAATGGGATTGAAGAACCTTCTTTTTGAGAATTTAGATGATCTGTTTCCTTCTAAAAAATACGATGAAGTTCCAAGTGTGTATGATGTATTGTTGATGTGCGGAAAATGGAAAACATTAGAAAATATTGCTGGGTGGCAAGGATATATGGAAACAATCACGTCTACTGAATATTTTGATAAGACGGATATACAATTATTGCCGTTTATAATAGCTCCACCAAGTGATTACAACACCGTTTACACGTCCCTAATGATGGCCGTTGAAAAATCCAAGGAACTGCACATTCAGACCACGTTTGTCACGTTTGATCAACCCTTGTACATGACTGCAGTTGACATAGTGCTTTCTGCGGAGCCGGACTCTGAATTAAGTAGTGTTATAATCAGAATTGGAGGATTTCATTTGGTAATGTCATTTTTAGGCTGCATTGGTTTTATAATGAAGGGCAGTGGATTGAAAGAATTACTGAGTACAATCTACGCACCCAATTCAGTATTCAGTTGACAAAATGTTAACAGGACAATCGAATAAAGTATAAAAAGTCATCGAAACAGACCTCGAAACGACCTCGAAAATCTCAGCGTACGAAATTTCAATATATAACTTTTTATATTTTTTGAAAAATTAAATTCATTTAAATATTTTTCAATTTTGTTTGTTTATTTCAACAATATTATTAACAGAAACAAAATTAAGGTACTGTATCTTTACTTATTATTTTAGATCTTAGGATGCTAAATTTACCAAACTTATCAATATTGATAGTGATTTACTTGAAAAAAAAATCACAAAATTATATTACTTCTTATTATTTTAGATCTTAGGACGCTAAATTTACCAAACTTGTCGATATTCATAGTGATTTACATAAAAAAAATCAAAAAATTATACTATTTACTTGTGGGTCTCTCAAGAGACCCGTTGTACTGCCAAAGGTTAAGCGTGGCCATTCCAGCACACCCTTTATGGCTAGGGACTGCTTGGTTTCTTGAAATATATACATTTTCTAAGGTCTATACCAAGTTAAAGCCACTTCGCAATTTTTTTGTTTTATTTTGGACAATTTTATTGGACATGTCACAGGGTGTTCCAAATTTTTACAAAAACACACAGTATAATTGTTATACCCGGTATGCAATAACATTTACCTGTCTAGCAACAACATTCGCATTTACGGCTACGTCTTTTTGCTTTTTGTACTTAATCTCTCACTTCTTTTTCCAGATCTCTATAGCTGGATTCCTACTTGCTTAATACTAATACCATCCATTTCTAGTTTACATGGTAGGGGAGCAAAGTATGCTAAATGTGCAGTCACTCGAGAGTTATGGGGACCTATTGGGTTGTCAAGAGTAGGTCCTAAAACAAAAAAAAGTTATTGTAGTAAAGAAAAAAGAGACGTTCTCACAAACAATTTATTTTACAACTGACGACCGGTTTCGCTGTCTACAATATTCACAGCATCTTCAGGTCACGGTAAAAGTAAAATTAAATGCTACAAATAACAAAAAACCAGAGTTAGTTAAGTGGTCTGGTTGAAATCGAAGGGTAAAGATCAAGCCAATATTAAAGTATATATATTCATGCATACATATAAATGCTAAAATGTACGTAAATATGGTTTAACAACCCTCACACTCACATACATGCAAGCATTCAAATGTAGTGGCAACTAAAGTGTGTCAAGTATAAGTATAAAATGTACACTTACTTTCCGGTATAAGGGAAGAATATAGTAGTATTCAATATCATACTTTTTCTCCAAATATGCTGACGGGAGAGATGTTAGAGGGACAGATTTGATTGTAATGTACAAACAAAACAAAAATAAATAAATTGGCAGGATCTTGAGGGGATTAGTAAGGGAACACGACATTAAACCGTGAAACCAAAAATTGTTAGTTATATATAAAGTGATGTTATTTTTAAATTTTTTAAAGTGTATATTTGGGAGTTAACGGTTAACGGAGTATATAAACGGGGAGTTTGGGAACTCCCGTTGTGTCCACGTCCTTTGTGTGCGTTCGAGAATCTGTTATGTGTTATTTTTATCGACTTTAAAACAAAAAAAATATTTCAAAAACTTTTTTAACTTTTCAAAGAAACCATATAATTCAGCTCAACCAGGTAACTTTTTCAAAGATTTTCTGAGATTAATTTTTCAATCTACTCAACTATTTATTACATTCAACAGATATTAACATAAATGAATCATGTTTTCATCTAATTTTTTTCATATTTGCCCTTTTCTAACTTTTTAGTAATATCTCATAAAATCTCATTCATTGCTGCACAAATCATCATAACTTTATATTGCTATAAATTTAATTTCATGTACAGTTAGTTACCTTCACATTTGAATTTAATTCTGAATTATTTATTAATGATTTTATAGTTTGACACTTTTAAATTTTAGCAAATTTTTACCTATTTACTATTGTTCAATTTAATTTCAATGTCTCCAACAAATAAAAATTAAAACATTTTCACAATCACACCACAAATAATACACAATTGACCAATTCTGGTTTTAAGAAAATTGCACAACCAATCTTACATCCATCAGTTCTTGAACATCCAGAACAACATCTAATAATCCCAATAAATTTAAAAATATACACTTTAAAAAATTTAAAAATAACATCACTTTATATATAACTAACAATTTTTGGTTTCACGGTTTAATGTCGTGTTCCCTTACTAATCCCCTCAAGATCCTGCCAATTTATTTATTTTTGTTTTGTTTGTACATTACAATCAAATCTGTCCCTCTAACATCTCTCCCGTCAGCATATTTTGGAGAAAAAGTATGATATTGAATACTACTATATTCTTCCCTTATACCGGAAAGTAAGTGTACATTTTATACTTATACTTGACATACTTTAGTTGCCACTACATTTGAATGCTTGCATGTATGTGAGTGTGAGGGTTGTTAAACCATATTTACGTACATTTTAGCATTTATATGTATGCATGAATATATATACTTTAATATTGGCTTGATCTTTACCCTTCGATTTCAACCAGACCACTTAACTAACTCTGGTTTTTTGTTATTTGCAGCATTTAATTTTACTTTTACCGTGACCTGAAGATGCTGTGAATATTGTAGACAGCGAAACCGGTCGTCAGTTGTAAAATAAATTTTTGTGAGAACGTCTCTTTTTTCTTTACTACAATAGTATGGACTCACACATGCAACCCATTCATTATTTAAAAAAAAGTTAATTGAAGTTTTCCAATTTAGTGGGGACTTTCCATTTTTAATTTAATTTTCCATTTTCAACAATCGTTTTTTTAGATTTTAGCGCCATCTATCCATAATTCGAAAAAATGTCTCGAATAAAATTTACTTATTTTTACGTAAAAAATCCAAATCTGCAATAAAAATGGGCGCTCCCATTTATTATTTTAAAGTAACCCCCCACCCCACCTCTGTGGAGGGTCGTGTTTGGTGCTATTCAATAGATTTTTCAAATATATTGAATAAGTGTATTTTTCAGTTTTTTGATCTGATGTTTATTTCGCAAAATATCACAGGATTCGTATTTAAAATTTAAAATTCACCCCTCACCCCTCTCCACGGGAAGTCGTATTTGGTATCATTCATTATTTTTTAATTTTTCGATCTGTCATTCCTTTCAAGAAATATTCGCTTTTTCCTTGTGAAATTTTGGGACTCCTTTCCTAACGCCCACCCCTCTCAAATTGTCAAATTTTTGAAATATACACTGTTTTGCATGTACTTAATGTACCTTATCTTAATCTGACCATTTCGAGTTTTTCTAAGGACAGATTATTTTTCGGCCCCCCCTTAACGAACTCCCATGCATTAAGAGCCAATATATGGTAGAGGTACATTTTCAGGGTACAAGGTTTCTCCCTATGTAATAATCTGACGCGCTCGAATAACTGCAAAAATCCCCGCTTGGGCTCCCTTACCTTAATAGTCCTGTCGCCAGTGGGGGTACAACGAACTTCTTAATTCAGATGGACTTACCCAAGTTCTTTTACCCAAGTAACAGTTGATCTGGATGTCGATAAGATTGTTATAAACAAAAACTTGAGGAATCACATAACAGCGATTTTTCGCAAAACAAAACATTTTTTTGTACTTTTTGGGTCATTCTAAGCAAAAAATGAATTTACAAGTTTTTCGTAGGGTGCATAGTTTTCGACATAAACGCGGTTGAACTTTCAAAAAATCGAAAAATTGAAATTTTTGAACCGGAATAACTTTTGATTGAAAAATAAAATAGCAATTCTGCTTGCCGCATTTGAAAGTTCAAGTCAAATTCTATATCGGTTTTGATTATTTTCATTGCTAAAAATTAATTGTTTTATTGCTAAACAAAGCTATAAACACATAGTGCTTAAGTGATGTTTTCAATTAATTTCTCATTTGAAATCGAACGAGTAGGCGGGCATACAGACAATTTCTACGTAGATTACGTACATTAAAACGCATGCATTGGGCACGGGAAACACTATGTGTTTATAGCTTTGTTTAACAATAAAAAAATTAATTTTTAGCAATGCAGATATTAAAAACCGATAGAATTTGACTTGAACTTTCAAACGCAGTAATCAGAATTGTTATTTAATTTTTTAATCAAAAGTTATTCGGGTTCAAAAATTGCACTTTTTTGATTTTTCGAAAGTTCAACCGAGCTTATCTCGAAAACTGTGCATCTTACGAAAAAACTTGTAAGAACCTTTTTTACTGAGAATCACCCAAAAAAATACAAAAAAATGTTTTGTTTTGCAAAAAATCGCTGTTATGTAATTCCTCAAGTTGTTTGTTTATAACAATCTTATCGACATCCGGATCAACTGTTACCCAAAAAGTTCGTGTTCTACGGGTCAAAATACATAAAAAAAACTTGGGTAAGTCCATCTGAATTGAGGTGGCCGTTATACCCCCCTGGCGACAGGACTATAATGGTTATCTAGTTAAGGTGATACTATTGGTTTCGTTTTTTGAGTTGAGATAGTCACGGTCATTCAAAAACCAGATTCATTGTTCTGTAAGTTATCTTTTATTTTTAAAATTGTGTATTCCGAAACGTTCCTTTAAATACAATAATTGAAGTACTTACTCACTTCCATAACTGTGTGAAATAAAAAATTAAGTACTCTTGACAAAAAGTTATCAGTACTTCTACAATTAATTATATTTGTTACTACGTACCTACTTACGTTACTACGCAAAAATGAACGTTCAGTGACATTAATGACAATGAATATTTTACAATTTGTCACAGAGAACACCAAGAAACAAGCTTAGCAAATATTCAGGTGAAGATATGAATAAAATGTTACAGTTAAAATGATTTAAAAAACAGTTTTATTCATGAAATAATCTCAGCGAATTGCCCTCGATCTCTAAAATTATTATCGATATGTTGCCCTCGTGACACTTTGACGAGTTACGTTCGCGGGTACAGTTGACAAATTGTCGGCGACAATTTCTAATCTCACTTTAATTTTTATTTCTGTAGCATTCTATCGGTTAGAATCACCTATGAATGAAATAGTCAATAATAATTGCACGAGAGCTCTAAAATTATCGATATGTTGCCCGAGTAACACTTTGACAGTTTTAATTTCACGACCCGACGGGGAGTGAAGTGCGTTCTAGACCAAGAGGCAGCGCTGAAAAATCTATTTGAATTTACTAAAGCTAGATTTTTCACAGATGATTACTGTGAGTGTGTAGAGAAACATACTGCGGTCGGTCAAGCGAAACGTAGAACAGGGTTTACTGAGAGGGCATCAAAGTTGCTTTCCTACGAAGGTAATTATTTCCATTTACTAAGGCTGAAAATCGGTACACACATTCTAAATTAAATATAAATAAAAGTTATTATATTCGGTCAGCTGTATGACGGGACAGAGCCGGTCGGTCGGCCCCAATAGTCGATTGAGAAAATGAAGCATTTTGGCTCGCAATTTTTTCGTCCAGCATGGATTTACTTGAAATTTTCACGGAAGATAGGGAATAGTTCAAGGATAATTTACTATATCATGCCGCTATCATACGCTAAAACCTTGGGGATGGTTGTCACCCCATCTCGGGAGTGGGAATTTTGTATTACATTTTAACTATGTAATTCGATGGAAAAAGTGATTCTAAGAAAAAAATTTTTTTTTACATGTTCTTCGTAAAACTAATATTTTTCGAGTTATTCCCGCTTGAAAATAACAGTTTTTCGACGAAAAAATCGACTTTTTTAGAGGGTTTTTTGTAAATACCTCAAAAAATATGCATTTAATCAAAAAAACTGTAGAAATCGAAATTGTATCTTTTAGTAACACAAACCCAATTCTTTTCCTATAATGTCATTAAGACCAATACAAACCGAGATACGGCATGTTAAAAGTTAGCTTTTTTCGTCAAATGCACAATTTGAAATATTCAAAGCCAAATAATGGGAAAAATTTGCATTTTTCGTGGAAAACATAAAGAATATTTTTTCAAGTATATAATTAGACCTTTCAAAAAATAATAATAAAACGTTTCTAGGATGAAAATTAAGCGACTTACAAAAAAAAATGTCGGTACCTGCTTTTCTCTACGAAAAAATCAGTGAAAACAACCCCCTAACTACCTTCTTAATTCAAAATTGGTCTTCACTTTTCTGTAGTTTCTTTTATATTAATATTATCAATACACTTAAAAAGTTTGACCTATTTATAATGACTAATTTTGGAAAAATTGAAGTTTAAAAAAAATTCATTTTTTGCAATTTGGTATTTTTCACCTTTTACTTCAAAATATCTCCGAAAATACTGAAGATATGAAAAAAATTATAAAGTACTAAATTTTAGCTTTTTTAATGACTAAAATTAACCTGTGCATAGATTTTGAGTACAGTGAATAGTTAGCCAGACGTAGTTGTTTAAATCCTCTAATTACCAACAAACACCCCCTTATTCCAGCCTTTTAAACCCGCCCCAATTAAAAACTAAGGCATATTACGGAATTTAATTTACACAGTCTAATAACTCTTTAAAAATACTACAAAATCATTTTTGAGCGGTCACATTACTGAGAGGATATCAAAGTTGCTTTCCTACGAAGGTAATTAAATCCATTTACTAAGGCTGAAAATCAGTACAAAATGAGATATAACATTTTTCCAAAATTAGGCATTTTAAATAGGTCAAACTCCTTGAGTGTATTGATAATATAAATATAAAAGAACTACAGAAAGGTGAAGACCAATTTTGAATTGAATTGAATTAGGAAGGTAGTTAGGGGGTTGTTTTCACTGATTTTTTCGTAGAGAAAAGCAGGTACCGACATTTTTTTTATTATAAGTCGCTGAATTTTCATGCTAGAAACTTTTTATTATTTTTTTTGAATGGTCTAATTGTATACTTGAAAAAAATTTTTTAAAGTTTTCCTCGAAAAATGCAAATTTTTTCCATTATTTGGCTTTGAATATTTCAAATTATGCATTTGACGAAAAAAGCTAACTTTTAACATGCCGCATCTCGGTTTGCATTGGTCTTAAAGATATTTTCTGGAAAAGAATTTGGTTTTTGTTACTCAAAGATACAATTTTGATATCTACAGTTTTTTTGATTAAATGCATATTTTTCGAGATATTCTCAAAAAAACCTCAAAAAAAGTCGATTTTTTCGTCGAAAAACTGTTATTTTCAAGCGCGAATAACTCGAAAATATAAATAATCGAATAATCAAATATAACTAATAATAATCGAATTACATAGTTAAAATGTAATACAAAATTCCCACCCCCGAGATGGGGTGGCAACCACCCCCAAGGTTTTAGCGTATGATAGCGGCATGATAGAGAAAATGATCCTTGGACTATTTCCTACCTTCTGTGAAAATTTCAAGTAAATCCATGCTGGACGAAAAAATTGCGAGCCAAAATGCTTCATTTCCTCAATCGAATATTGGGACCGACCGACCGGCTCTGTCCCGTCATACAGCTGACCGACTATAATAACTTTTATTTATATTTAATTTAGAATGTGTGTACCGATTTTCAGCCTTAGTAAATGGAAATAATTACCTTCGTAGGAAAGCAACTTTGATACCCTCTCAGTAACCCCTGTTCTACGTTTCGCTTGACCGACCGCAGTAGTATGTTTCTCTACACACTTATAGTAATCAACTGTGAAAAATCTAGCTTTAGTAAATTCAAAGAGATTTTTCAGCGCTGCCTCTCCGTCTATTCGCAGGTGCCTGTCGGCGACTAGTCGACGCCAAATTAGCAGCAAAACGCATACGCACTTTAAAATGATACAATAAATAATACCGTTAATAGATAAATAAATATACAAGGTATATTTACATTTAATTAATGTTAATAACTAATTATTACATTATACTAGGTAAATATACCTTGTATATTTATCTATTAACGATAATATCTATATCATTTTAAAGTGCGCATGCGTTTTGCTGCTAATTTGTCTTTGACTAGTCGCCGACAGGCACCCGCGAGCGCACTTCACTCCCGTTCGGGTCGTGAAATTAAAACTGTC
This sequence comes from Diabrotica virgifera virgifera, assembly GCF_917563875.1. Lineage (NCBI taxonomy): Eukaryota > Metazoa > Arthropoda > Insecta > Coleoptera > Chrysomelidae > Diabrotica > Diabrotica virgifera. Next base: position 70,571,921 of record NC_065446.1, on the reverse strand, counting down.
AAAGTGTTACTCGGGCAACATATCGATAGTTTTAGAGCTCTCGTGCAATTATTACTGACTATTTCATTCATAGGAGATTGCGACCAACAGAAAGCTATAGAATTAAAAATAAAGTGATAATTTTTGATAATATCCCGTCATCAAATATTACGTCAGATGCCTTTCGTTACTATGCAAAAATGAACATTCAGTGACATTAATGACAATTAATATTTTACAACGTGTCACAGAGAACACCAAGAAATGCGTTTAGCAAATATTCAAGTAAAGATATGAATAAAATATTAGTTAAAATTACTTAAAAAGACAGTTTTATTTATGAAATATACTCAGCGAATCGCCCTCGATCTCTAAAATTATTATCGATATGTTTCTCTCGTGACACTTTGACATAATTATCACTTAAAAATCACATAAGAATCACTTCCAAGTGTCACTCGGGCAACATATCGATAATTTTAGAGCTCTCGTGCAATTACTACTGATTATTTTTTAATGATTTTAACTTCCAATCGTGTAGTAAGATTTCTCATCACGTGTTTAATTCTGTCCAATCAGATTATTATTTCATCGTTAATTTTCTACTGTAGAAAATTACAGTCATAATTTTTTAAATAGCTTATTTCTGTTTAATTGCAACCAGTTTCCTAGTTTTGACAACTGTCGCATTTAAGAAAATATCCATACTAAACTTTTAGTTCTGCATCTAATGTCAAATTGTCACGAGGAGAACATAAGTAGGCAAATTTAAGCGCTCGAGTTTACTTCTGTAAGATTATTGCATGAATAAAACTGTATTTATAAATAATTTTAACTAATATTTTATTATTATCTTCGTTTAAATATTTGCTAAACTGTGCTGTTTACTTTGACAAGTTGAAAAATGTGTGCCACATTAATTGGGATCAATATCACTGAATGTTTTTATACAAAGATTTGAATTTTATATGTAAGTATTAAAAAATAACCTTACGAATATCTCACGACACTAAGAATAAATAACTTTTTTTCTCTGTTTCAAAAATTATTTTTTCTCAAATTTGTTGTCATTGGACAATAGCCAGACAACAAGTTTTCGAAAAATTGTGGCATTATTGTCAATATATTCTCACTCTCTTGTGATATTTTTTTTTATTTAAATTTATGTGTCTCGGTTGCAATGGCCATTGACACAAACAATATTGGTTATACAATAATTAATTACAATAAGGACTTAAACTAATTATTATAACAGTTAATTTCTAAATCTTAAATAACATTAGGTAAAAATTATGAAGAAAAAAAATTGGATATACAATCATGGGATACTATAGAGACGTACAACTAATTATTACAACTACTATTAATTATTAATTATTAATCACTGAATTTTGAATAACAGGTAGAGATTATAAAGACAAAAGATCATATTGTGTTAAATAATTGAATGTCTTTCAAGAAACTAATTAAGTTACGAAGTTGATCGGACGAGTTTAAAATATCTTTAATATTTGACTTAAGTTTATGTTGATTTCTCTGCGTCACAAACTGAGGACAATCAGTAAGGATGTGTTTCACGCTTAAAACACTAAAGCAAGTTTGACAATTAGGCTTCGGTTCAGACTTCATTAAGTATTCGTTTGTATATCGGGTATGTCCAATTCTCAACCTTCTAATGACTGCTTTTTCTTTTTTAGTCATAGTTGGGAGTTCAAATATATTGACAGTCTGCCGGATCTCGTGTAATGTATGTTTTTGATTGTGTTCCAGTGGATTTGCCAAGAGATATGTTGTTGCTGCTTATCCATCTGCTTCAAGTCACTACGGATTTGAACATGTTCTTTTGAATGCTGACCATTTAGGGTAGAGGCTAGTTTGGCGACGTGATCTGCTTTTTCATTACCGGGGATACCGATATGGGATGGTATCCAGATGATAGTAACAACTACGCCGTGAGAAGCAAGTGTACTATAGATGTTATGGATTTCGTGAACAAAAGGATGTTGAACATATAAACTTTTTATGGATAAGAGTGATGATAAGGAATCTGTGCATGTTGCTTTGTTTTTACTATCGATTTCTAAGGATGTAAAAGCTTCTAATATCGCGTATAATTCTCCAATATAAACGCTGCATATATCTGGTAATAAAAATGATTTTATAGTCTTATCAACTGTGGTAACAGCACATCCAGTTCCTATTTAACTTTTGGAAGCATCTGTGTATAAAATTTTTTGGAATTGGTTGTTCTCTATGATTTCTTCAAAGTATTGTCTTATCACAATGCTCGGAGTTTCGTGTTTGTTGTAGGTCAATAAAGAAGTATTTAAATGTGGCATTGATCTGCTCCAAGGAGGGGTACCTGGAATTGGATATGGAAGTGTTTTGGTAAGATCAATGGAATTTCTTAAGGTTGATTTCTGGATTTCAATAATTGATTGGATCGTTTTCGGTAAACTTGAGAACGGCACTCTGCCGAAACAGCTGTAGTCACTTAGTTATAATAAATTTTGTGGAAGTATAGAAAACAAACGTTTTCAGTGTTTTATTGTTAGATAAAATGAACTTCCATCAAGTAACGGTCGAATCCATTAATTATAATCCGAGAGAGGTTTTGAATTTATTAGACGATAGACGGGGTTAGATGGACTTGCGGATACTGTGGCAAAGTAAGATTAGGAGATACTCTCGTCGAATCCAGAGGGGTGGTTCATTAGCCTCGCAATAAAGGCTCTCGACAGGACTGGATTTGAAGGCGCCTAAACAGAGACGAATGGAAGTATTATGCACAGAGTTGAGTAACTTTAAGTCAGACTTTGACGCAGACATGTAAATGAAACTACCGTAGTCCAGTTTGGAGCGAATTAAGGCTCTATAGACATTGAGTAAAATACTTTCGTCTGCACCCCAAGTATACTGTGACAGTGCCTTGATTATATTATGCCTCTTCATGGTATCTCCATTTAGTTTGTTAATATGCTCTTTCCAAGTTAGTCTACTATCAAAAATTAAACCAAGTATTTTGTAGTGTGTTACAGTTTGCAATGGAATCTCGTTGAGATATACAATAGGGTTTTGGCTACAAGGTCTTCTGCTCAATTGAATTAATTTTGATTTGGAAGGTGATAGTATTAATCCTGTCTTTTTAGCCCATTCTTTAAGTTGCTTTACGGCGGTTTGCAGTACTTTACATGTGGCGGTTGTATTTTTTCCTTGACAATATAGAATAAGATCATCCGCATACATTACATATTTGACTGGTTGACAAACACTCGAGCATATGTCATTTATTGCGAGTACAAACAAGATTGTACTGAGTACGGAACCTTGTGGGACTCCATTATTTTGCGGGTATGTTGCAGATATTTCACCGTTTACTTTTACCTTGAAAGTTCTTTTTTTTAAGTTTTGTATGAAGAAATAAATATTTCCTGTAATATTGCATTGAAGAAGCTTTTGAAGAATGGCTGGTCGTGAAATGTTATCGAAGGCTCCTTCTATATATATACCAAAGTATCTCCAAAGAAAATAAACGTAACATCTATAACAGCATTGTTAAGAGCATTATAACATACAGCAGCGAAGTTTGGCCACTTAAAGAAAAATCCGAAAATATGCTCAGAACAACTGAAATGGACTTCTGGAGAAGATCTGCTGGTATATCAAGAATACAAAAAATCAGAAATACAAGAATATTGGAGATAATGGATGTAAAGCATACAATAATGGACGATATAAAAACAAAGCAACTAAGATGGTTTGGCCACGTACAACGTATGGAAGAAGACAGATTACCCAAGCAAGTGCTACGATGGGCACCAAAAGGACGGCGGAAGAGAGGAAGACCTAGGAAAAGCTGGATAGAAGGAATCCATAGGGAAATCGGAGAAAGAGGCTTGAACGAAGACATGTGCTACGATCGAGAGCAATGGCGATTGGGAATCGGAAGACGTCGTAGAACGTTATAAACCGATTATATATATAGGCTCCTTCTATATCAAAAGCGGTAGCGATAACATCTTGTTTATTCGAAAAGGCAGTAGCTATTTGTGTTTGCAGTAACACTAAATTATCAAGTGTAGAACGGTGGCGTCTAAAGCCAGATTGGGCTTTGTTAATTATAGAATATTTTTCTAGAAGCCAGGTTAATCTTGAGTTAATCATTTTCTCGAGAAGTTTGCATTACGAGCAGGTCAGTGAAATTGGCCTATATGATTTTGGCCGATTGGAAGGTTGATCGGGTTTTTTTATTGGTATGATGATTGATTCGAACCATATACGAGGAAATTTCTTAGTAAGCCATATATTATTGTTTATAGTTTTATATATAGTTTTGCAAGGCTGGATTCAGATAATTTTTTTAAAAATATGTATGGAATATTATCTGGCCCGGCAGTGGAGGTTTTGCAAGACGCTAGAGCTACTGTTAATTCTTCTAGTGTAAAAGGTAGGTTGATAGCGGCTATATCATGTCTACTAATTTGAGGAGTGTGAGAAGTTAACGAATTTTGCTCATTTAGACTTTGGTTATGCTCGAGTTCATATCTAAATTTCAGTGCGAAACTTTCAGCCATAATATGCGAAATTGTTTGGTTATCTGTAATTACTTTTCCTTCCTGTGTAATTGCTGGGATTTTTGGTGAAGGTTTCTGTCCTTTCATTTGTCTTATTTTTGTCCACACTTGTGTTGGAGAAGTATCACTGGTAAGAGTCGAAACAAAATTTTGCCAGGAATCTTTCTTACTTTTTTAAAAACATATTTAGCTTTAGCTTTTAGTCTTTTGAAGCAAATCAGGTTTTCTTGACTTCTCTTTCTTCGATATCTGTTAAGAGCAGTTTTATATTCTTGTACTATTTGTTCGCATTCTGAATTCCACCATGGTACATCCTTTTTAGAGGGGCATATTGATATTTTCTGGACATGAGTTTCTGCAGCCATGATAATGCAATTATTAAAAAGAGTTATTGTCTCGTCAATATCTTCAGACTCTTGCACTAATGAAAGTAGGTTTTCGGCACTACTTTTGAAATGATTCCAGTCTGCTTTAGCAATATTCCACTTAGTGACGGTGCAATGTTTTTTATGACTATTTGTTATGACTATCGGGAAATGATTACTATCGTATAGGCTATCTAACGTATACCATGAGAGTGAATCAGCTAACTTGGGATCACATATACTTAAGTCAATAGACGAGTAACTTCCTGATGCGATATTAAAATATGTGTTAGCTCCACTGTTCATCAAACAAGCATTATTGCCATTCAATAGGGTTTCTATGATTTTTCCTCTTCCGATTGTTTTCTTGGAGCCCCACATAGTATTATGGGCGTTGAAGTCTCCGACTAGTATAAATGGGCTAGGTAGTTGGCGGACTAAATCATCTAACTCGATTTCAGTGAGGTTATAGTTAGGTGGAATATAAATACTGCATATAGTTATTTTATCAGGACACCAGATAGTTACTGCTATAGCCTCCAAATTAGTGGTTAGAATATGATGTAAAAAAATAAATCGTTAGACACGAAAATAGAGGTTCTTCCACTTGCTCTAGTAAATGTTGTTCGAAGAAAATGGTAACCTTCAAAGTTTTTAAGCTCTCGTTTATGAGAGTCTTTAAAATTAGTTTCTTGAAAGCAAATTATATCGGCTTCTGTATTGTTGATTAGCTGTTGTATGCGTTCTAAGCGAGGGTAAAACCCATCGCAGTTCCACTGAACTAGCGTGAAAATAATGGCTAAAATAAAATAAAATAAAATAAAATAAATTAAAATATAATAAAATAAAATAGAGCAAAAATTATTAATCAAACAAAAAAAAAATATAACTAAAAACCTGAAATTTAAAAGCTTAATAGATATTTTCGGCTAGGGGTCAGACTCACCGAAATTACATGGGAAATATTATAAAAGTCGAATAGACCTAACTTAGAATTATTTTTAACTAGTTTTATATGAATAGTGTTCTCATTTGAGAATGAGAACTGGAACCACTTTTAAAAAATGATATTTTCACAAAAAAAAAATTAACTTTAAAATAAAAAAAATTTGAAAGTTATATTTTGCTTATTATAATTGTTTTGAATTGTTTATTAAAATTGTTCATTAGAATTATTTATTAAAACTTTTTATAATTTCAGAATTAGTAATAGATTAGGGCCATTTTTAATTAGTTAAATAAATAGAAAACTGAAAAATAAAAATTATGTAAAATCAACTGCTGTAATTTCATCAGGAAACGAATTGGATTAGTCACAAGAGGCCAGGTCATTTGTATATTACTATAAATAAATATAAATAAATAAATAAAAATCCATATTTCGAATGAATTCAATTTGTTGGCGTTCTACTATTTTAATGTCCAGGTCTCAGAGCTATATTATAGTAATAGAGACCACACATAACAATTTAGTGTTCTTTATCTTATTGTGACTGATAGCTTGGGATTACAGAGCATTTTACGCAAGTTCATGAAACCAGACCTTGCTATTTCAATGAATATCAAATATAAAATAAAATAAAATAAAATAAAATAAAGTAAAATAAAATAAAATAAAACAAAACAAAACAAAATAAAATAAAATAAAATATAATAAAATAAAATAAAATAAAATAAAATAAAATAAAATAAAATAAAATAAAATAAAATAAAATAAAATAAAATAAAATAAAATAAAATAAATTAAAATATAATACCTGAAATTTAAAAGCTCAATAGATATTTTCGGCTAAGGGTCAGAGACTCACCGAAATTACATTTGAAATATTATACAAGTCGAGTAGACCTAACTCAGAATTATTTTTAACTATTTTTAGATGAATAGTGTTCTCATTCAATTTCAATGTGTCTTCTAATTTCTTTTGAGTGGTATAGTTGACTATTTAGTTCTCTGCCCTGGTATATGAAGCTTTGGGAACTCTGAAGGATGATACCATTTTTGTATGTTGGGTGTAATTTGTTCATGGGGTTTTTGTGAAATTATTTTGTGGAAATATTATATTTAAATTTTTCAAAAACTATAAATTAAGGATAGATAAGGATTTATAGAATACAGCACTCAGAATAATTATATTGTTGCTGACAACTTAATCTAATTATTGTATTTTCAATTATTTTTGTATGGTATATTAAAACGGATAAAGATAATTGAACATTAGACCTATTAAGATGTATACGTATTACTCTTATCGTAATAATTTACATATTATGTTTGATATATTTTTGTGATATAAAGATTGATTCGTGTTCATTTATATCAATTATATCCTATTGTCGATCATAAGCAGATTTATCAATAGCGAAAATGTTTAAAGTTACGTCACTTGTACTGATCATCTCAATTCTTGCTCCTTTTGCAATTGCAGGACAGGGTAAGTTTAACATTTACATATAAAATAAATTAAATGTGCATCATCATCAATCAGTCAATCGCGTTCACTGCTAGACATAGGCGTCCCTCAATTATTTCCAGTGTTCTCTACACTGGGCCGCTAGTAGCCAGTTTTCCGATACTCGTTTTATATCGTTGGTCCATCTAGTCGGTGGTCGTCCTCGGCTTCTTTTATAGTCTCTGGGCATCCATTACATGATTCGTCGTGTCCACCGTTCATATTTTGTTCCAGCTAAATGCCCTACCCAGTTCCACTTAAGCTTCGGAGCTCTTTCGATGACGTCTTGAACTCCTGATCTTTGCCTGATTGGTTGATTTGTTATGTGTGGTCTCGAAGGCTCACGTTCAGCATTACACGTTGTATAACTCTAAGTTTATTCGTGGTTTTTTGCGTAAGGGTTAAAGTCTCCGCTCCATAAGTTTGTATACACTGGCGGATCCAGAGGGGGGAGTCACGGGGTCATGACCCCCCCCCCAAAATATTTGAAAACCCACTTATCCTATTGGTGGTAAGGCTAAAAGTGACCTTGCATCAGAGAAAAGTATTCACCATCAAGATCCATGACCACCCCCAAAAAAAATTTCTGGATCCGCCAGTGTTTGTATAGGCAAAACACATTGTTTATAAACCTTTCCCTTGAGACACATGGGAATTGAACTTTTTAGAATATGGCTTAGTTTGCCAAATGCTGGCCAAGTCAGGCCTATTCGCCTTTGTAATTCATGTATTTGATTGTCTTTGTTTATCTTGATCTCGTGTCCCAGATATTTGTAAGTGCCTGTCTGTTGTATGGTATTATTGTCAATAGTTTTGTCAATAATTTCCTAGTCCAGAGAAATAAGATTTTTCTCGTGACACATCCCCCTCCAGGCCGAAACCAAATTTTTTGAGTAGTATGGACATCTATATTAATAACCTATATGTTTCCTGCAGCCGATTTTGACGATATACATAGCTATAAACAAATGAAAATCAAAAAACGCTAAATTTTCGCTTTTTTCGTCTATTACTAAAAAATAAAGCATTTTAAACAAATTTTAGAGTAGGAAACTGATAAATCATATAAAAAAATTCAATATAGCGTTCACTGCATATGTCTATCCTTATTTGTTGCTTAGAAAATTGCAAAATAAGTCATAAATTTTGAGATTTTATAAATGTTCCTAACTTATGTAAAAATTAAGTTAGAACTTTCTTATTACACGGAGTGCTGAGCCTTCTGGTGCTTAAATTATATTCTAAATTTTAAAGCAATTGGTCAAATAGTTTAAAAGTTATTTAATTTGTTTATCCCAAATTAATTTTTTTGCAACACTATAAGTCAGAAAACGATGAGGTAACAGTAATACTTTGGACAGTTTATGAAAGAAGAAGATTTATTCTATTAATTTAATTTAAAAAAAATGACAAAAAATAATTATAAATAGTTTAAAATTATTTTGCAAAAACATGTCGATTTTTTGTTTATAAACAATTAGAATAACTTTTTAACCGTTACCCGTAGAAAAATTATTTTTCCATATTTAGAAAGACTAAATTTATATACACATTTAGAAAGAAAAACAATTGTCCTACGACAATTAAGGACAAAGTTAGCCCCCTTCTTTTTTTAATTCACGGCAGCTTTGTTTATAACAATTAAGAAATAAAATTAGCAGCATTTGAAAGAACATACTTCAAAGTTTTAAAGTACCAAGTATACAAAAGATTTCCTTTCAAGGAAATCGTCCATAAAGCTTAAAAATGTGGCCCTTAAAATCGGCCGGCGTTGAAACTTGGGATAGCGATGAGAGGGGGGAAGGAGCTGTTAACTGTATCTCTGGTTCTCAATTATTTATTTCGTTGTTTCTTTTTTTAATTTGTATGTACTTTTTACGTACATTATGAATATGTGTTATTTAAATAAACTAATATTTCTATACACCATCAAATTTGTTTAAACAATTTTTTTCAATTTTTTTAATAATATTTTATGTAACTTTTATTGTAAAACGTACATATTAGTTATACAGGGCGTAACAAAAATACAGGTCATAAATTAAATCACATATTCTGGGACCAAAAATAGATCGATTGGTACTAACTTACCTTAATACAAATGTGCACATAAAAAAAGTTATAGCCCTTTGAAGTTACAAAATGAAAATCGATTTTTTCAAATATATCGAAAACTATTAGAGATTTTTTATTGAAAATGGACATGTATGATTCTTATGACAGGTACATCTTAAAAGAAAATTATAGTGAAATTTTTGCATCCCATAAAAATTTTATGGGGGTTTTGTTCCCTTAAACCCCCCAAACTTTTGTGTACAACCCAATTAAATTATTATACTTACTTACTTACTAGCCAACGCCCACCCTTGGCATGTTAGCCATTTGGCGGCGCGCTGACCAGTATAGACGAGCCGTTTCTCGTAGGCGATCTTCATCCTCCTCGGGTGGGTCTGTTATCAGGGCTGGGCACTCTGGGAGGTGAGCAGCATCCATCTGGGGCTGATTACATAGTGGACAGTTGTCATTTTCACGGACGCCGATGCGATGTAGATGGGAGGCCAGGTAGTCATGCCCCGTAGTTGTTCTGAACGCGGCTACACTGATGGGTCTCGGCAAGTTGTGAGGGATTGGTGACTCTATTAGGTGGGCCCAAGATTTTCCAGCACCGGCTTGTATTTGCTGGTCTTTTATCTTCGCTTTGATTCCTCTTTTAATGGTGGACTTTGCTGATGTGTACGACTGGAAGCTAGGGGGCTGTGGAAGAGTAGTGCCTTCTTTTGCAAGTTCATCCGCCGCTTCATTCCCTTCAACACCGACATGACTAGGGATCCATTGTAAAGTAATCAGCCACCCTTTTTCCAGCAAGTTCGATAGTTGAACGCGGCAAGATATTGTTTGGGCACAGTCGGTATATCGATTTGTCGACAGGGCGAGGATTGCGGCTTGGCAGTCGATGAAGAAGGCAACTTTTTGGGGGTGTTGGAGATTCTCGAGACTTTTAGCGGCTTCGTGTATAGCAGCAATTTCGCCATCATAGTTGGTGAGAGGGGCACCCACAGCTATGGAGCCTTTGGAGAACGTTGAGACATATCTGCTCCTGTTCTTCCCGAGTCCGGCATCGAGTAGCCATCGCAGTAGATGTGGAGCCACTCATGCGCTGGGTAATTGGTGTGTATCGTCTCTAGGGCGGCTTTCCTTAGGACAATGTCTGACGATAAGTGCTTCGGGTCGTTATGGTTTTCAAGATGCAATTCTGTGTTTGGTAGACAGCGGGCGAGTGTAGTTTGCGCTGGGAAGGGGGCGGCTTTCGACAGGTCAAATTAAATTATTATTGTGGTACCAATATAATGTGGTACCAATTAAATTATTATTGTGGTACCATTAGTTAAACTCACTGTTTTTAAAACTTTTTTGCCTCTTAGTATTTTTTCGATAAGGCAGTTTTTATCGAGTTGCGGCTTCTTTTTTAATATGTTTACATAAAAATATTATGGGGGTTTGTTCCTTTACACCCCCCAAATGTTTGTGTGCGTTCCAATTGAACTATTACTGCGGCACCATTAGTTAAACACAATGTTTCTAAAACTTTTTTGTCTCTTAGTATTTTTTCGATAAGGCACCTTTTATCAAGATGTGGCTTCTTTTTTAATATGGTTCAAAATATGCCTAAAAATGTAAATTATAAATAATAAATTTTCATACGATTTCCAAGTCTTCGTAATCGTACTTAAAACCATATTATAAAAATATGTGGTGGATTTGACGAATATTTAAAATAACTCAATAAAAACTGACTTTTCTAAAAAGTACTAAGAGGCAAAAAAGTTTTAAAAACATTGTGTTTAACTAATAGTACCACATTAATAATTTAATTGGAACGAACACAAAAGTTTGGGGAAGGGGGTTTAAAGGAAAAAAACCCCCATAAAATTTTTGTGGGGTGTCAACATTTTACTATATTTTTTTTTTGTAAGATGCTCCTGCCATAAAAATACCACATGCCTATTTTCAATAAAAAATCTCTTATATATATTGGACAAAATCGATTTTCATTTTGTAAATTCAAAGGGCTGTAACTTTTTTATGTGCATATTTATACTAAGGTAAGTTAGGTTCAATCGAACTATTTTTGGTCCCAGAATATGCGATTAAATTTATGACCTGTATTTTTGTTACACCCTGTAATTATTATATTACTAATCCTATTCAATTAGTCCTAAATCTAAAATTGGCTTATAATATTAAATTGAAAATAAAAAATCTCAAATAAACTAGGTTTTAGTTCTTGATAAACATGCTACTAGATAAACGAAAAATGAAATGTAACAAAATTAGAGATGAGGATAAAAAGAACAAAATTATTTTCAGAAATTTTCTACAATATTGTAATAATTGTATCTTACAACATTGAAAGTTACAATTTTAAGATTGCAAAAAAACAAAATATATTTCATACATTTTGGTATGATAGCAAGACTATTAAAATAAAATTTTTAAAGGAGGTTTATCTAGGAATACTTGTATTTTTATGAAAAACGTAACAATTATCAGTTACCCATTTATTATAAGTTTTTGTAAAGTCAAGTGCATATGATCCACTCCTATAATTGCCAACAAATTCATCCTAAAAATATCGTAAAAGAATTTCCAAAAATTGTTTACACAATTTACATAGTTAATTAAATAACCACTTTATTAACAAAAAACATATCCGTAACGTACGCAAAAAGTACATGCAGATTAAAAAAGAAACTCCAAAATAGATAATAGAGAAATATTGAGGTTTTGATAACCGAAGTCCATGAACTATTTATATCTCTGTACTAACAAGTACTCGGTGCAACCAGTTTTGCAAGAGCAGATAGTTTATTTTAATGAAATATCTGATATAAAGGAGATCTGTTGATCGGATCGGCACAAACGGTTCTTAGCTTAATTTCTAACCCCAATCAATTACGTTTATCTCTTTTTTGGTGGTTCTGTAACTTCAGTTTTTCATTCATCTAATAGCATGTTTACTAAAAAAATAAAACCTAGTTTATTTGAGATTTTCTGATTTCCATAGACCAATACTATTTTTAGAAACAATCGAATGGGATAATTTGTTTTTTCATACTTTAAATTATTACTAAGCTTAATAAAAAACTATCTATTATTATATTATTCATAAATATGTATGTTTTGTGATTAAA